>NW_007732609.1:113176-116571 GCF_000696425.1 Galeopterus variegatus
GATGTTACCTAAAGTTCTGGGCCCGTATCATTCAGTAACCCATTTTTGGAAACTTCATGCTTTCAAACTGCTTTTGTTTTCCATCCCTTGAGCATACTTTGTTAATTAGTTTCTATTTTTAACTTTCTCTCTCACTGTGTTCCCGGAATCATTAAAATGTCTCTCCGTGTTCTACCCATCATAATATTTATATACTTTGAGGTCCAGCCCATGTTGCTTCTTTCAGATTCATAGTAACTGATCTTCCTGCAGAACTCCTGAGGCCATTTTTATCTCTTCTGTTTCTTTTGTGCACCTCTGGATTGTCAGTTCCCGATTCTAATGGGCACATCTTATTTCAGGACCTGGGCCAAAGGTCTCTAGTTAGCAGATGGGAGCAATCCCATAGTTGTCTTTTTTTGAACACTGAACAAATACTCAACTAAAAAATGCCAATAATAGGTATGAATTGGAAGAAATGCCTGATATAGAATAATCAGGGTAAATCAAACAGGGTTTACTTATCTGAATTATAGAAAATAAAATCAGCATAGCCTGGATACCCCAGACAGAAATTAGCCAGGTTCTCCGAAGCACAGAGATATGTGTAGATTTCTGGCCCAAAGCCTCACAGTTGCAAATGACATCTACATGAGCAAGAATCACATCAGAACTCATGGAAGCATAACAGCCACCTTTGTGCACTTAAGCTAATCTGTATATGTGCCAAGGACCACTTCCTGTTGGCCTGGAGCACCCATCAATCTCACAGCTCTATAATTCACAGTATAAGCATGAGCTACATGATGGATAGCCAGGATCTCATACGCACTCTCACATACTGCAGCCTAGATCAGTCCTGATCTGAGAACTTTCCAGAACTCAGTGCTGCAGAACCAGAAAAGAAATCATTTTGCCAGACATCTCTGGTGAATGATAACGAGCTATTGAGCTCATTCTATAGGTCCACATATTATTATTACTGTTATTGTTTTGTTTTGTTTTTAGCTTCCAATATCTAAAAGTAAGAAGATGACACACAAAAAATTCATATTCTGTTTCTCTTATAAATTAAGAGTGCAACAGTAGACGTATCGTCCCCCATAGCTACAAAGAGTTGAACAGTAACTGTCCTTTTTAAAGGAGAAATGCGTTCTCCAATTTGTCCTGTCTGTCATCAGCAACTATTGAATTTCCATGGATAACTGCATTCATTGCTCTTATTTCCAGGATGCTATTGGCCTATGCCCTTTTGAATCTTCATCTAAATTGCAAGTTCTTTGTGGGCAGGGGCCTTGCTTGCTCAGATCAGCTTTCTCCACATTGCCTGCCACCTGGTGCTGCCTATAAGCATTAAGAAGAGTAGACTTATGGTACAAGAATAGTGGACATAGAGTTTAAATCCTAGTTCCTTCCTTTGGTGGTTTTAGGGTCATGGGAATGTTTTGTCAACTGTCAAGTAGAAATACCTACAACACCCATTTGATAGGATTCCTGTGGATTAGATAACATTATACAAAGTATTAGAAATATAGTAGGCACTCATCATTTGCTCATTTATCATTTTTATTTTTACTTGATTGATTGCAGAAAACCTGAAAAGAAAAATGAAGCCTAGATCATCAGGCTGGCAAGAGACACATTAAACAGATGGCAAGGCAACGAGGAGATGAGGCATGAGAGAGCAATTTGAAGAAGCCAGGAATGGTGAGGTTTAATCAATATGGAAATGCAGGCACAAAAGGACCTGAATGACGCTGAATACATTTTCTTCTCCAATAATGAGGACACAAAGCCACCCCAGCTGTCTGTGCAGATCTCTCAGTTTATTATACCAGGGCTGTTCTCACCCTGTGCTATCCTGTAATTTGCATGGCAAATGAAAGTGGGGTCTGAGATAGGGACACAGAGCCTGCTGAGGCTGGTGCACTCTCACCAACCAGGTGGGCAGGCCCATCTGTAGCATAAAGTAATAGACTCACAACCCTTTATATTCTGCTCCCTATAAGAACAATAATAGCAAACACACAGTAATTATGATTACATTTGTTTAGTTATTACTCTTATGACCTGTACTGCTTATGTTAAAGTATATTCAGCAGTTGCTATGATTAGGTTCTATGATAAATGCCTTACAAATTTTTCCACAACTAATCCTCAACACAACTCTATAGAGTAAGTTGAAATGTGTACTATTATTATACTCCTTTTATAAATAAAGAATCTAAGGTTTATAGGAATTATGCAACGTCAAATTTCTCATATGGCTGGAAAGGGGTGGAGACACAATTTGAACTAACATCTGTCTGATTTCAGAATTCTTGCTCTTAACTTCTTAGACGTAAACATTGTCATCATTGATACTATTAGCATCAGTGCCGTGACCGTTGTCATTGTTCAGGGCTATCAAATGCAGTCACGGCCCTTGAAGAAAAACTGTGGATATAAATAAAAGGCTATGACCACCTTGCCTTCCATTAATACTCAGTCATGGAGAGTCCCTGAGGTGGGATTATGCTTGGTGTACTCAGAGAACAGGAAGGAGGAAGGAATACACAAACAGGAGGTAGCGAAAGATGGTGAGAGAAAAGTAGCAGGGAAGAAGTGGGGACAAATCATGTAAGGTCTTACCATATAATCCAGGGCAAGGATTTTTTATTTTATTCTGGGAAGCCATAAAAAGGTTTTGAGCATAGGAAAACTGCTCTGGTCGCTGCATAGAAATAATTAAAAATATAAAAAATGGAAGTAGGGATTTCAGTTGAGAAGGTACTAGAGTACCCAAATAAAATGTGTGGTGACTTGGAGCTTGAAAGGATATGGAGAGACATGGTCAGATTTGGGATATACAAGCGAATTGGCTGATAGTTCCAATAGTGTATTAGTTTTCTAGGGTTGCCATGATAAAATACCACAGACCAGGTGGCTTAAACAACAGAAATTTATTTTCTCACAGCTCTGGAGGCTAAAGTCCCAGATTAAGATGTCAGCAGATTTGGTTTCTTCTGAGGCCTTTCAGGCTTACTGAGGCCTCTGACACCTTTTCACTGTGTGATTGCATGGCTGTGCCTCTGTGTCCTAATCTTTCTTTCTAAGAACACAAGTCAAATTGGATTAGAGCCCACCCACAGGACCTCATTTTACCCTAATGACCTCTTTAAAGGCCCTATCCCCAAATATAGTCACATTCTGAGGTACTGAGGGTTAAGGTTTCAAGATAGATATTTGAAGAAGACACAATTCAGCCCATAACAGATGAAGAATTTCAGAAAAAGAGAGGACATTAAAATAGTCATATTTTTTTTTCTTTCCTGAGCGCTAAGAAGATTGGAGTTGCCATTTACTGAAAAGGGAAGAATAGGGGAAATGACATGTTTAAAGGTAAAAATTCATCCAGGTGGCCTGCTGAGTAGGCA
>NW_007732609.1:117391-118202 GCF_000696425.1 Galeopterus variegatus
ACCTAAAGGTTATTAGTGACAAAAGCAATATGGGTGATGTGGTTGAGATGAAAGCTTAATTGCCTACAAATAACAAGTGGTTTCTGCAATTCACTTTGGTACCTTACTCCTGGTATCCAGAGCATGCGGAATGGACATCAATCATCTGCATGTCTACCTGGACCCAGTTTTCTTTTGACTCCTCTTTGATTAGGCACTCAAGTTCCTCAACTTGATTGAAGGGTACCAAATAGTCACTGAGCTCTTCCTACCTTATTCCTCTCATAGGATGAATTCAACTATCCGTTAGGGTTTTGCTCTGAGTCAAAGGAACCATCTAACAACACAGTTTTTCCCTGACTTCAGACTAAGAATCTCAGCTGCTGGCCTACAGCTGAAAGTTGCCATTCAAACACTCTCTACATCTGAATTTGCATGTAATAGAAGGTTGTATATCTAGGAAGCCAAGCACAGGACTAATTCAAACTTCAAATTCTTGTAAAAGATACCTTATTTTCACAATCACCCATCTTATAAATTAAATCATTTTAAAAACTAAAGTATGATTTGCTATAGTGTATAGCTTTTGAAGATGACTAGATCCACCTGACCTTGAATAACCCTCTTGGCGGTCCACAATCTAATCCACTGTTGTGGTGGTTTGTTTCATAACACATCATTGAAATGATTTCACACCGATAACATACAAATTGGGGCTCTTGTTAGTCATTTTATGTTTGGGCTGGTAAAATTTATTTTAGAAAAAATGCAATCATGCAAGTGTATACAAATTATATTAATTTTCAACAAGCTGCAAACAAGTAAAAAAAAA
>NW_007732609.1:119012-124525 GCF_000696425.1 Galeopterus variegatus
AAAAAAAAATGTTATCCTTTTCTTCCCCACTGCTCAATTATACATGCTCTGTAGGACTATTTCATAACTGCTTCTTGGACATGGTTTCTAAATCACAAAACAATCATCTTAGTAGCTGTATGTCCAACTAAGTGTAAGAATAAAAGAATTAAGATCTAGACTTCATTTACATTCAAAATTTCTGCTTTCCCCAGCTTAGACCTGCTTCAGAGGTATGTGACTTATTTTTCACATCCTTTGTGCTTTTATTCGTCTTTCCCTATTTACTAGATCACTTCTGGTATCTCCAGAGTTGAAGACAGGGGAGGTAGAAGAGGTTTGGAGGCAGAAAAGGTTTGAAAGACAGAAAGGAGGTATTGGCATGCCATATGCTCCTGTATGGACTCTCTCAGATATTTAAGCTGACTCTTTCTCTCATAGGATGTTTTAGTAGATTCTTTGGAGAAGACCCTTCAATCAATTGCTGCAGTCTCTTCCTACAGTGCTGTAACATAGGTAATACACTCTTCTTTCAACACTTGGTTGTATGTGGAAATTTCCATATATACTCCCCTATTTTTTTGTTGGTATCTCATCATTTCTCCAGGAAACCGCAGGCACACATTCTCTCTCTCTCTCTCTCTCTCCCTCTCTCCTCTCTCTCTCTCTCTCTCTCTCTCTCTCTCTCTCTCTCTCTCTCTCTCTCTCTCTCTCACGCAGACACACACATGCACACACACGCACGCACACACCCCTTTGTTCTTCAGTAAATACTCCTTGGCTTGTCACTGGAAAGAGAACAGCACAGGTATGTATACAATGCAGCTACCACTTCACTCTGCTGTCAGCCAGGCAACTCCAGCCACACAAGTTCACTTTTAGACCTCCCAGGCATGGGTCCAGGGCAAACTTTGCATCTTGACAGTCTCGGGGGACATAGGGTCAAGTTCTCCAAGTGGCCTCCTTGAAGCCCCTCTCATTTCACATGAAGAGAAGGGAGAGTTACAGACACCACCACCCCGTGAGTCCCTAGGACTTAGCACACTAACAATACTCTTAAAAAAAAAAATCCACACAAGTTCTAATTTCCAACCACTCTTTTGGCCACACCAATGCCTTTGGATAACTGATGTGGGAGATGAACCAAAACTTAAAAAAATAGTTCTTGACTGCCTGCTTTGTAAGTTCCATTCACGTAGATTTGTGCCTCACTTTGGAACGTTGGAGTATTTGGCATGTATTTCACCTATTTTCTTGAGGTTTTAGCAAATAATGACAAAAAAGTTCCCAATTTAATGTCTTGTTACTTTATCTTATAAACATATTTATAACCAAGCCTTTTTCGAGGGAATTAGTATATTTAAATTTTAGAAAAAATGTTTAGCCAAAACTGATCAGGTCATTACATTCTACATAAAGAAACTTCTACTGTCCTTTAAAACATCACCTAGTTATACAATAGAATACTACTTAACAAAAATAAATAAGTAAAGAATTAGGAATTCATACAACATGGTTGAATCTCAAAAAAACACTATGCTGAGCAAAAGAAGCCAGATACAAAATAGTGCATATTAATGATTCTATTTACATGAAACTCCAGAAAAGAAAAACCTAAATGTTTAATGACAGAAAGCAGATCAGTGGTAACTTGGAGAATGGGAGGGAGTTCCACAGGATGAAGCACAAGAATTTTGGAGGTAACAGAAATGTTTATGATGGTCAATACATGGGTATGTGGGAATATAAAGATGTCAAGACCACAATAAAACCTTGAACTTTCAGGAGAGAACAGACCTATAGTTACTAGAGGTGGGAAAAGGGGAGGGGGAGGGGTGTTGCAGGGTAGTTGGGTAAAGGACACAAAGAGTAATTACAATTTATAGTGATGATCATACTAATAATATTGATTTGATCATCACATACTGTACACGAATACCAACAATAGTCAGCTCTGTACCCTATAAATATGTATAATCAAAAATAATAAACAGATAAAAAACTCATCCAAATGTATACTTTAAATGGCTATTTTTTAATTTTATGTAAATTAAACTTCAATGAAATTTATTTTAAAACATACACACAAATATGTGCATATATGTCAGAATATCTATATGTACACATATACATATTTGGAAATATCTAAAAACATATATTCCTAAATTATATCTATATGTATCTATATATATATCTATATACACAGATTTCTAAATTGGTTGTGGGAACTACACACCTGGACTACATCATATTTACCATTATAGAATTGCTTCCATTTTATCGTGCTATTTTTTTATGTGAATTGAGCTATTTTTTCATGCTTTGTCATAAGGCTCACAAAGGACATAGTAAAAGGTAGTCCTACCAACTCAAGCTGCGTTTTCTGGAGATGCTTTTGAGTGAGTTGTTCATTGTGTTATATAATATCCTTTCTTTGAGGACAAACAAGAGGAATTTCAGTAATATGTGAGCTACTTGGAAACAATGTGTTTGTTTTTACCCTGTGGACACTGAACCACATAAAGGATCATTTTTCCCTTTCTCAGGTTACTGCTATAAACTCAGAGCTTTGAAACATATGAGTTTCACGGCCTGCATTCTATATATTAACACAACCTCTTATTTCTCTTATTTTTCCTCATTAACATTAAAGCCTCTTGTATTGGCATTGATTTATTATTGCAAATAGGAATAAAGAAAGTAAAATAAAAAGCAGATTTTTTTAAAACGTCTGTCAACTAAAAAGACTATAAAGGACAATAAGTGCAACCAGGCCGATAATTAAACTCCAAATGCTAAAGACCTGTCCAATCTCTTTTAATACATGCAAGACACAAAAATTCATCACCAAATCCTGGCATACATACAGTGGAACATGTTTTATGCTGCGACTATTACTGAGAAAGCTGAGCTGTGGCTCAAGAGGAGACAATCTAAGGAAATAACATTACTGAAAAGACTAAGTCTTGTCTTACACATCAAAGGAAAGAATTATAAGAAAGTCACTTCAATTTTATTAACTGGAGAAAGGAGAATTTATTTATTTATTTATTTTTATTTTTTATTTTTTTCAAAAGATGGCAGGTAAGGGGATCTTGACCCTTGACTTGGTGTTGTCAGCACTACGTTCGCCCAAGTGAGCTAACTGGTCGTCCCTATATAGGGATCCAAATCCTTGGCCTTGGTGTTATCAGCACCACACTCTCCCAAGTGAGCCATGGGCCAGCGCTAAGAAAGAAGAAATTAAAAATGCCCATCTCACTGTGTTGGTTTAAACATTAATTAAAATAATGTGTATTGGTGGAAGTATTGGTGTTTTAAAAGTTACTGAAATTGAATTATACAAACAGAATCTAAGAATACAATGATTGGTGGCTTATTAATGAGGAGAGAGTAAGACAAGCAGAGTGCATATACCACATAAAGCTGCTTCTCAGACAATAGGAGCTTGAGATGAAAAACTATGAATAACTATTTCAGTGTTTTCTCCGTCTGCCAATTTTCTGATTATTATTAATTGTTCATTCCTCTCACAGCTGTTCTCAAGTTTACTAGCCATCTTGCTTGCTGCATTTTATCCTGTCAACATGTTTCTCACGTCTTCTTCCATCTACTGCTCTCAAGCATCCTCAATAGAATCTCATGTACACATGCAACATTCTCTTCACATTTTCCTTTTATTTCTAGTCTGTTCCCAGCATGCCTTCACAGGGAGGGTGACAGAATTGCCAAGACTTTCTCCAGCTTTCTTGAGGAAAACTGCTAAGCATGCTCCAATTTTTCTCTCCAGGTCCACAGGAGGTAAACCCTTTATGTTCATCCCTACTTCAGTTAACAAAGAATAATTAAACATCTATGTGCTAACTGCTGTGTAACCAATGGTTGCAAAGTGTGTTCACAAATACTGCCTGGACAATCCTTAATATCAACTTGAAGTGCCCCTGTTAGTGTCTCCATTTCACACAGGGAAAACTAAGATGAAATGAAGTGGGATGACTTTCCTACCCTAGAGATTAGGCTCTAGACTTCTATTTTCTGCAGTATGGCAGTCTAGAAGGACCCATGACAATATAACTAATTATCAGACATATTACAAACACATTGCAAACATACTACTATAAGGAAGTAAGGGAAATAAAGGGGGAGAAAGAGCAAATAAGGAAGGAAGAACAACAACAATAGCAACAAAGAGCTAAAACAAGAGTTGAGAGTGGTAGTCTGTAAGAGAGTATGGAAGCCAGGTTATGCTAGGATAAATGCCTACACCAGTGCTGAGCTGAGGCCACACAAAGTTGGAGCAAATGAATCTGGGAGTCCCCTACTTTAAGCTCAGCCCCTCAAAAAGTACTAATGTAGTACTAAATCATCAATGCCACCAGCTTCCATCAGAAACAAACAGACCCCTCTGAAGGAAGGCATCCTCAATTTATACCCTCAGGTTGCACACAGATTAAGTTGAACCAATAAAATATTAACAAACACATAAGGAAACAAACCAACATACGATTTAGCAGAAACAAAAAATAGATTTCTTTAGATGACCAAAGACCTCAGATATGAAATTTAGCAGTGTCAAAGTATGTATTTGGTGTTTAAAGAAAAAAAAATACCTAAATAGTAAAATTAGAAAGAAAGAAGTAGGAGAGTCCCGAGATCCTCAGAGACCATGCGCCCCACGGTGCCAGTGTGTGACAGAGCAGGTAGGTCTCACCACCGCCAAAATCCCTCCCTGGCCCAGCCAAGTGCACACCAACCAGAGAGGCCCGAGATCCATGGAGACCACGCACCCCATGGTGCCAGCATGCAACTTGGGCCTTGCCACCAGGGGACTCCATCCCCAGAGCGGCAGAGTGCATGCTGAGGAGAGAGGCACCTCCCCAGAAAGGCCCAAGACCCAAGGCAAACACACACGTGAGGCGCCAGCAGGCAACTGAGCAGACAATGAGGCAGTCATGCCAAATTGGCAGCCCCAGAAGCATTCTAGCCAGACAATAGTGTTGAACCAATGGACCTTGAAATCTCTTGCCAGAATGACTAAACACCAAAGGAAAGATACCAGAAATATGAAGAATAAAGAAAGTACACCACCAAAGGGTAATAACTCTCAAACTCTAGATTCTATAGAACAAGAAGCTCTTGAAATATCTAACAAGGAGTTTTGAGTGACAATTCTAAGGAAACTAAATGAGATATAAGAAAACTCAGCTAGACAACACAATGAAATGAGGAAAAGTATACAGGACCTGAAAGAAGAAATGCACAAGTAAATCAATGCCCTGAAAAAGAATGTAGCAAAGCTTGCTGAGATGAAGAATTCATTCAACATAATAAAAAAACACAACAGAGCATTTAATCAGCAAGCTTGCAGAAGCAGAAGAGAGAACTTCCGACCTTGAAGATGGGCTGTTTGAAATAACACAGGCAGACAATAAAAAAAGAAAAGAAAAAAGAATTAAAAACATTAAAGAAAATGTAAGAGAGATATCAGACAACCTTAAGCACTCAAATATCCAAGTCATGGGTATTCCAGAAGG
>NW_007732609.1:125543-126107 GCF_000696425.1 Galeopterus variegatus
AAAGCCAGAAAGGAATGGGATGATATATTCAAAATACTAAAAGACAAAGATTGCAAGCCAACAATACTCTACCCCACAAGGCTATCCTTCTAAAATGAAGGGCAAATAGTATATTTCTCAGACAAACAAAACTGTGGGAGTTCGCTACCATACAACCACCCTTACAAGAAATTCTCAAGGGAGTACTGGGTTTGGTACCTGTAAAACAACTACCACTGCCATAAAAACCCAAGAAAAATCAAAACCCACTAATATAATAAAATTGGCATCAATATAGAGAAAACAAAAAAACTTTATCTGCAACTCAAAGCACCAACAAATAAGAAGACAAACAGTAAATCAGAAAGAAAGGAACAAAAGACACTTAAGGCATCCCAAGAAACATCAATAAAATGCTAGGAGTAAATCAACACTTTTCAATAACAACCCTTAATGTAAAAGGCTTAAATTCCCCAATCAAAAGACACAGCCTAGCTGATTGGATTAAAAAGGAGGACCCAACCATATGCTACCTTCAAGAGACCCACCTCACCTATAAAGACTCACATAGACTAAGAGTGAAAG
>NW_007732609.1:127444-129066 GCF_000696425.1 Galeopterus variegatus
GCAAGTATTCCGTTATCAGCTTCTTTCAATGTTTGTGTCTTTCGAAACATTTACATCTCACCTTCATTTTTCAGAATTATTTGTGTTGGATAGAGAACTTTATCTGACAAGTTGCTTCCTTTCAGCATTATGATATAGAACCATTTTAGTTCTGAGGGATTTTGTCAAATGTGGAAAGAGCTTAGATTTTGACAGTCTCCCAGGGCTCAGAGTAGAGTGAAAAAACCCAGGAGTAATAACACCTATGTTTCAAAGGGCAATTCACTTAGGTAAGGATGACCTAATAAACCATCTAACCCTGTCCCAATCCCAGGCAAATGCAAGGAAAGTTACCTTGGCTCTGATGAGGAAGGAGGACGTGATATGGAAATAATTTTACAAAACTTGAAGGGTTACAGGTAAATCTCAGGCCTATTTGTGACTAAAATTTATATCACCTTTACAGTTCTGAAAACCTCGAGTTAAGCACAGGTAGAATTATTTTTAACTGAGGCAACTCCAAGTTAAACAGAAAATACTAAGGTCTAACTGACCAGCATTTTTCTTTTTAATGAAATTATTTTAATAGAGGAAAAAAAAGAATTATATCATCTGTAAATAGGGACAGCTCATTTCTTCTTTTCCAATCTATAAGCCTTTTATTTCTTTTACTTCCATCATTGTACTGGCTAGGATCTCCACTGCAATTTTAATAGAAATTATAAATATGAACATTCTTGCTTTATTCTCAGTGTTAGGGGATTAGTATTCCATGTTTTGCTATTGAGTATGATGTATGATATATGAGTTTGATGTAGCTTTTACATGGATGTCCTTTATTTGATTGAGGAAGTTCCCTTTTATATTCTTGTTGCTGAGTGTTTAATTTTGTCAAATGCTTTTTCTATACATAATACGGTGATGCTATTTATATACATATTTTTTTTTGAAATATGGTCACTTACATTGATTATCATTGTATATGGACATGTACATCATATAAAATATGGCTGAGAAAAACATTCCTCAGTCATGACATTTTATTCATTTTTATATGATACTGAATCCACTTTGATAAAATTATGATAAAAATTTTTGCATGTATGTGATAGCTAGAGCTACAGCAACCTTATTGCAACCATGAGGAATGTACAAGAGAATTTAGGGACAGAAACTCTGACATCATTAAGCTTCTGAAACAATATCAACAACTGTCCACCTCTGAACTGTTTTGTGAATAAATAAATAAATAAATAAACACCTATTTGTATAAACAAAAAAAAAAAGTGATCCCTGATGAGAAGTGCCCTCTGGGGCCTGAAAGTAGCAAACACAGAGGCTCTGGGAATGAAAGCAACTCATCCTAAGCCTCAAAGAATGCTCCCAAGATAATTTTATATGGCCACTAAACATTTCTCAGTCAAAAATGAGCCCAGAAGAAAACTAGACACTGTAAGGAAGAATCATCCAAAAACTGAATAAAATTTAACCAGCGAAAACAAATTCATACCAACCTCGGAAAATTTTGATAATTTCACAATTATCAAATATTAATTATTTAAAACATATATTTACACTGCTTAGAAAATAATCTTTATAATAACTTTAGCAAAAAATAAATTGAATGAAATATCTAGAATTGA
>NW_007732610.1:0-16405 GCF_000696425.1 Galeopterus variegatus
CTGTGGGGGGAAAAAAGCTGCTAAGAAAAAAACCCTTAAATATTTTATATTCATACCACAGACTACTAAAAAACATAATCAGGTAAAAAGTCTCTTTTAAAAAAACTCTGTACTAATTTAATATGCAGAATCATATATTGCTCCCATCAGACATAGCTAACCTAAGGATTAACAGCAATGCCCTTAACTTTTTATTACATATTTCAAGTCCACCTGTGTGCAAAGGATCCAGCGATTAGAGCATAATTCCTCATTTCTGCAAGAGACCTGCATGGTTATAAATAAGTTTCCTTCAAATCAAAATTGTGAAGTTAAAATATGTGTTCTGTTTCTTTTAAAATTTTTTTTGACTATGCATTTTATGATAACCCCCCCTTTTTTTCCTCCTACTTTGGTAAACACAGTTTTGCACTATATATTTTTTCTACCCCCAAACTGTCTAAAATTCTTTGCCATTACGAACAACAAGATTAAATTCCTTCTCTTCCTGTTGTTAAACATTCCCACATTTTACCCTGCCTTCCTCAAAATATTGACAGATAACTTAGTAATGAAAAAATAAATTAACTCAATGTAATAAATTGTTACATGTTTTAAAGGTATCATAAGTATAAAAATGAAATAAAACTTGTTAATTATCCATGCTATAAAAGTAAGATTCAAATGAGCTAAGAGACATAGAAAAGATAACAAAGGCAATATTTTTGAAGAGTTAGACTTGGGTATTTGTTTTTAAGTGTTATATTCCTCTTTCCTGATTGACAGGATCTGCCACTCAAAAGCTTTGTGATTTAGTAAAGAGAACAGATCTAAATCCAATATCATATAAAAGAACATAGATTGCAAATATTCTTTAGGAAAAAAAAGTGTTTGGAGTATACAGGAACCCACTATGGTAATGAATTCAACATTGGGCAGTAATTCCAGTCAAAGTCTGAAGTCTAAAGTCCTGAGAACCAGGACAGCTGATGGTGATGGTATAAGTTCCAGTCACTACTGGAAGAAATGAGAAAGCTAATGTTATAGTTTCAGTGAAAGGCAGGACAAAAGTAAAGGTCCTACTATGAAGACATTCAAGCAGGAGAAATTACCCCCTGGAAGGTCAGCTTATTTGTTCTATTTAGAGCTTTGACTGATTGGATGAGGCTCACTTACATTGGGAAGGGCACTTTGCTTTACTTCGTTTATTGACTGAAATGTTGTTCTTATCCAGAAACAACCTCAGTGGCACATCCAGAATAATGCTTGGACAAATATCTGGGCACACTGTGGCCAAGTCAATTTTAAATTTAAAAATAACCATCACAAGTCCATCCCTTGTCAGCTTGGAACCCATTCACATCNGTATATAAACAGGATTTCATTCTAAAATTTCTTTGCTTCTTTTGCCTAGACAATAACTCCTCTGGTAATAAAAATGATGCAAGACATTCTTTTCCATTTTTCACCATTTTAAAAGAAGAATAACTGAATTTAAAATATAAAAATTTAAGTAGCAAAAAAGATTATATTATATTTTAATTCCTGTAGTAGATTATATGATTACTATGGAAATCTGAATAAATATTTTTCTACTTTTTTAAAAAGTCTGCCTTTGATATTAGGTAACAATTATCTATCTTTAACTCTTTCGCTTCTCTCTTTTAGATATAAATCCTTTCCTATGTATTTCTAGTTTGTTCTCAAAACTAAATTTATATTTATGAGAATCAATATCTGTAACAAAATGAATACAGAGAATTGAATTGTGTATCATCTCATAGGACTTATTTCAAAAGCTAGGAATAGCTTTTGCATCAGCTGGGCTGAACAGAGCAAATCTGCCTTTGACACTAAACACAGAAAGATCTTTTTTCTCTACTCTTATTCCCCAAGTCCAAACAGCCATTTCAGGAGACATCAAAATGAAATACTATTGGCTAGTAGGGATGTTTGACCCTTTGGGGGTAATTTGGGTTAGATTAGGGGTACATAACTTGAATTGAAAGTTTTGCTTTTTCCTGTGGGGGGAAAAAAGCTGCTAAGAAAAAAACCCTTAAATATTTTATATTCATACCACAGGCTACTAAAAAACATAATCAGGTAAAAAGTCTCTTTTAAAAAAACTCTGTACTAATTTAATATGCAGAATCATACATTGCTCCCATCAGACATAGATAACCTAAGGATTAACAGCAATGCCCTTAACTTTTTATTACATATTTCAAGTCCACCTGTGNCTGTGGGGGGAAAAAAGCTGCTAAGAAAAAAACCCTTAAATATTTTATATTCATACCACAGGCTACTAAAAAACATAATCAGGTAAAAAGTCTCTTTTAAAAAAACTCTGTACTAATTTAATATGCAGAATCATACATTGCTCCCATCAGACATAGATAACCTAAGGATTAACAGCAATGCCCTTAACTTTTTATTACATATTTCAAGTCCACCTGTGTGCAAAGGATCCAGCGATTAGAGCATAATTCCTCATTTCTGCAAGAGACCTGCATGGTTATAAATAAGTTTCCTTCAAATCAAAATTGTGAAGTTAAAATATGTGTTCTGTTTCTTTTTATGACTTTCTTTTAAAAAATTTTTTGACTATGCATTTTATGATAACCCCCCTTTTTTTTCCTCCTACTTTGGTAAACACAGTTTTGCACTACATATTTTTTCTACCCCCAAACTGTCTAAAATTCTTTGCCATTACAAATAACAAGATTAAATTCCTTCTCTTCCTGTTGTTAAACATTCCCACATTTTACTCTGTCTTCTTCAAAATATTGACAGATAACTTAGTAATGAAAAAATAAATTAACTCAATGTAATAAATTGTTACATGTTTTAAAGGTATCATAAGTATAAAAATGAAGTAAAACTTGTTAATTATCCATGCTATAAAAGTAAGATTCAAATGAGCTAAGAGACATAGAAAAGATAACAAAGGAAATATTTTTGAAGAGTTAGACTTGGGTATTTGTTTTTAAGTGTCATGTTCCTCTTTCCTGATTGACAGGGTCTGCCACTCAAAAGCTTTGTGATTTAGTAAAGAGAACAGATCTAAATCCAATATCATATAAAAGAACATAGATTGCAAATATTCTTTAGGAAAAAAAAGTGTTTGGAGTATACAGGAACCCACTATGGTAATGAATTCAACATTGGGCAGTAATTCCAGTCAAAGTCTGAAGTCTAAAGTCCTGAGAACCAGGACAGCTGATGGTGATGGTATAAGTTCCAGTCACTACTGGAAGAAATGAGAAAGCTAATGTTATAGTTTCAGTCAAAGGCAGGACAAAAGTAAAGGTCCTACTATGAAGACATTCAAGCAGGAGAAATTACCCCCTGGAAGGTCAGCTTATTTGTTCTATTTAGAGCTTTGACTGATTGGATGAGGCTCACTTACATTGGGAAGGGCACTTTGCTTTACTTCGTTTATTGACTGAAATGTTGTTCTTATCCAGAAACAACCTCAGTGGCACATCCAGAATAATGCTTGGACAAATATCTGGGCACGCTGTGGCCAAGTCAAGTTTAAATTTAAAAATAACCATCACAAGTCCATCCCTTGTCAGCTTGGAACCCATTCACATCTCCAAACTATATTTAATCTTCAGATAAAGGTAATAAAGTCATATTTCTACTCAACATAATCTAACTGTCCTTTATATAACTAAAAATGCACTAAATCCTTCCCCAGAAGAGGAAGGAAAGCCTTTGAGTAATGTTTACTCTTCTCCTTGATATTCTGTAACAAATATCATGGTGTAATGTTAACAATAATTGAATACCATGATGGAATCAGTACATCTTATATTACACGATAAGGGAATAGAGAGGGAAGAAAACAAATATATTAGCTTAATATACGTATAAATACACACAAACTCATCTATAACAAAATAAGAAGGAAATATTCATGACAATTTTAGTCTTCATTCTGTAACTGGTCATGTGGTCATAACTGGTCATGTGGTTGTAGCTGATATTTGTAACTACCTTCTTCTGCTACCCGTTCTGTATTACCTTGCCTTCAGTGAACACTTCGGTTGATCATAACTCCATTCTTTGCTTGTTGACTCAGAGCCATAAGGAGCTCAAAGTGGCAGAGTGGCAGTCTTTATGATTCAATGAAATCATTGTTGTGTCTCCTGTTGGATGCATTCTTTCCTCTGGAACTGAGACCTCCATGACATCAGAGAATAAATTTGTGGAAACAGGAAGAAAAACTTGTGCTAATGGATCACTGGGAGAAATAATGAGTGGTGCCACTACCACTTCCACCCCTTGATTCTTGGACCCATAAATCTTGGCTATGGGAGAAATAGCACCATATATTGGATGCTGATATAGAAAATATACAGTCCTCTGCAGAGCCTTGCCCCATCCCTGTAAAATTTTTCCACCTAGCTGATACAATAAGTGAACATCAAAAAGCCATCCTACTGTTCTATAAAGCTGGAAGCTTCACAAGGATAGGGAACATGGTAAGACTAGTGAATTTTATGAGCATGGGTCCTTTGTCACACTTGTTTTTCTGTTAAGTGAGTTCTTGATCAGAAGCAAGATTGTGTGGAATAGTATGACAATGGATAAGGCATTGGGTAAGTACACAGAAGATAGTTTTGGCAGAAACATTGCATGTAGGAAAGGAAAATTCATATCCAAAGCAAGTGTCTATTCCACTAAAAATAAAATGCTGCCCTTCCACGATAAAAGCAATCTAATATAATCAACCTGACACCAGGTAGGCAACTGATCACCCTTGGGACCACTCTGAATTTTTGTCGTATTTATATCCTTTCCTCTGAAATGCAAATGTCTTACCTATAAGCCTGGAGTAGTTGCTACTTCTTGCTCATTAGGTTTGATTTTCATAAATTAGTCAATGTAACAAGCCAGTGTGATATCTTGTGAAATGCAAAGGTGATTAAGATTCCCATGGATTAAATTATGACAAAATTCTGGAGTGTAGCTATACTCCTAAGGTAGAACATAAAGGTACAGTGCTGGCCATGCCATCTAAAAGCAAGCTGCTTCTGGAGGTCTTTAAAAACAAGTATTGATGAAAAAAAGAAAACATTTTCTAGGGTAATAGCTGCAAACCAGATCAATTGCTGCATACAAAGTACCAGGAGATGTGTTAATTTACTCAAGTAATGAAACCACATCTGGTACAGAGCTGCAATTGGAAATACTACCTGGTTAAGCTTACTATACTCCACTGTTATTCTCCAAGGTCCATCTGTCTTTTTCACAGGCAAAATGGAGGATTTGAAGGAAATGTGGTAAGAATCACTATCCTGTGTCTTTCAAGTCCTCGGTAATGGCACTAATCTGCAATTTCTCCAGGAATGTGATGTTGCCTTGGGTTACTATTTCCCTAGGTAGAAGCAGTTTTACTACCTTGTACTTGGCCTTTTCCAACATAATAGTTCTTACTCTGCAGGTCAGAGAACCAATGTGGTGGCTCTGCCAGCTAATAGGTATGTCTATTCCAATGACGCATCCCAGATCTGGGGAAATAGTTACAATATATCATATGGACTCAGGGACTACTGACTCCATTGAGAGATGGATCTGAGCTAAAACTCTACCTATCATTTCACCTTCATAAATCCCTATTCTGACGTGTGGACCATATTGATGTTTTGGGTCTCCTGAAATTAGTGTAAGTTGAGAGCCAGGGTCCAGTAGTCTCCAAAAGGTCTTATTATTTCCTTTTCCCCAGTGGATACTTTGGTAAAAGGTCATATGTCCATTTGGGGAAGGCTAATGGAAAGATTAACGATATAAATTTATGGATGTACTAGGATCCTTTGACAAGGTGTTTGAGCCTGCTGTTCATTCAAGGGCTTTTGAGTCTGTAACCTGGCTCAAGCTTGGGAATTGATTGAGGGACCGGGACTCTATGTTTTTATGATTCATGTTAGACTTTTGTTCACTTGACCTAAAACTTTTTTGCTTATACTAATCAAAAAAGATTTGGTAGACTTACTATCTTTTTCACTTTTAGGAACATTATAATCTACTAGCCAAAGCCATAAATCTGATGGAGATAGTCTACTTTCATTTCAGCTTTGACTCTGCTTCCTATTATGATAATCACCCTGGGATGCAATTCCATTGCATTTAGGTTTCCCAAGTGAGTGACTGCAGTTGCCACTGTGAGGTCTGACCTACAGAGAAGAGTAATGACAGAGCTCTTTAAGGATGCTGGGATTTCCTCAGAAACTTATTTCTTAGTTTTAGTAAAAAGTATGTTTTCTAGACCTTTACAGTGTATGCAAGTAGGTCTTAAATCGCATATATCCACTCTAACATTCCAAGCCTTTGAATATCTTTCTCAACATTAAACCAAGGCATGTCTGGCATTTCCAATTCACTCACTGTTGGCCCACTTTTGATCCATATTTTAGCCAACCAATGAAGTAAACTTTTAGAGCACTTTGTAACTTCATAGGCTGCAATATTACATGCAGAATCTCTGCTTATTGAGCCCATACCAATAATTTTAGTCGGATATAATTATTTCTTCCACAATTATCCCACACCCTTAATATCCATTCCTAGAAATGTCTCCTTGATTTCTTTCTGTATCAATTAGAAAACTCAAGTAGTTCTTTTGGATTATAGTGTACCTCATCATGGATTACACTCTGTACCACACCTTGAGGGGCCTGCTGGGTCTTGAGTCTAGGTATGGGTCTAGAAGCAAAGAAGGATAAAAGGGGTGGTTCCTAAGGAGTCTCAGTATTGTCATGTACAGTACCTGCCTCAAGAAAGGTTATTATAGTTTCTTCAGACAATGTAGGATTAATCCTTTCAGACAGAGGTCGGATTTTGCCTACTCGGGTGGGTGGGGGGAGGCCACTCCTCTGCCAAAGAAGACTCACCAAAATTCAGGGACTCAGTTTCCCCAGAAAATATCTTCCCACATGCCCTTATTTCAGCTGTCATTATCCCATTTTTTTCCCACCTCATTTTAACAGTAGACACACTATGGGGCTGGGAATTTGACTTTAATTATAATTCAGCCAGTTGCAGGATGACACTCTGCATTTGATTTTTAGCATTCTCAGTCCTATGGTTACAGGAGAAGTATTTCCTTAAGGGCACACATAAAAGCTTTCAGGTCATTTATGCAGTACTTGAGCTGGGAATTTGAAATCCCAAGCTCATC
Source organism: Galeopterus variegatus (assembly GCF_000696425.1). Classification (NCBI taxonomy): domain Eukaryota; kingdom Metazoa; phylum Chordata; class Mammalia; order Dermoptera; family Cynocephalidae; genus Galeopterus; species Galeopterus variegatus. Next base: position 7,166 of record NW_007732610.1, read on the forward strand.
TTTTTTATTCCCCACTTTGTTCAGCAACTTTAGTAGCAACCAGCCAATCTTATTTATTCATTAGTTTGGCAGTAATGTTTGAAAGAATTAAATTCACAGTCACTGAGATTCTTGCATTTTATATATCATTGAGCAAGAGTATCCAACGATAATATTTTGCATATCTCTATTTCCAGATGTCACCAAGAACTATCAGTGTTCCCTGTACTACTGGAAATAGAGTCATTATCATTTTTAAATCTAATCAGATTAGAGGTTCGATTCCAGAAACCTAAGAACCAATTTAAAAAACTGATCCTTAAAATTTTGTTTCTCTAGACACACTCTCAGTACCCAAATCTATGTTAGACAGATTCTTCAGAAAAAAAAAAAAAAAAAAAAAAAAAAAAAAAAAAAGGGGGGGAATAATTTTAAAAAATTTTTTAAAATTATTCCCCCCCTTTTTTTTTTTTTTTGAAAAATTTTTTAAAATTATTCCCCCCCTTTTTTTTTTTTTTTGAAAAATTTTTTAAAATTATTCCCCCCCTTTTTTTTTTTTTTTGAAAAATTTTTTAAAAAAAAAAAAAAAAAAAAAAAAAACAGAACTAACAGGATGGATATATATTCAATATACTTATTATCGAGAATTGGCTTATGTGATTATGGAGGCTGAGAAGTCCTAATATCTATGTTCATCAAGCTGGTGATCCAAGAAAGCTGATGGTGTAGTACCCATCCAAGGACTGGCAGGCTAAAGACTGAGGAAGAGCCAGTGTTATAGTTTAAGTCTCAGGGCAGAAAAAAAGTGAATGTCCCAGCTCAAAGGCAGCCATAGAAGAGAAGTTCTCTCTTATTTGCAGGAGAATCAGACTTTTTGTTTTATTCAGGCCTTCAACAGATTGGATGAGGATCACCCACACTGGGACAGGCAATCTTCTTTACTCAGTGTATTGATTCAAATGTTAATCTCATCCAAAAAACACCCTCACAGAAGTACCCAAAATAATGTTAGATTAAATGTTTTGTCATCCCATGACCCAGGCAAGTAGACACATAATAATGTCACGACCCACTATTCAATATAGTATGCTTTTATTTGTGTAATTTAATTCTTTTTTTTTTTTTATAAAAAAGGAGGTATTACTATTTTACAAATAAACAAAGAAGAGTATATTTTGATTTGCCCAAAGTTAGAAACTCCGGAAATATTATAGTTATGAATTAATACCTATTGTATTTGAGTTAATGTTCATGTTTTCCATTTCAGGAACTTTAGGTGACCCTTAAATGAGTATGAGATCAGTAGAATAATAAGGAAAACAGTTTCTAACTTATTAATTTATATGGACAACTGCAATTGGAAAGAGGCTAGTCTAATGTAGTTGATATATAGATCGTAGCGAGCAACAGTGTAAAGTTTAGCTCTAGTAAATTGTGGTGTGCCTTACATAAGATATGAAAAATTATTTCATTTTGTATATAAATAAATACCATTAATTGAAGAATGACTAACTTTTAGTAAAAAAATTCTGGATTTGAGAAATATGGGTTTGAAAAGAAAGACTAATTACGGAATTCTTCTTATATTTCAAACTAAGTGATTAGTATCTGGAGTAGGAACCTGGCATGGAATGGAACTCAAGAGCAGTTCTGAAGCAATTTTAGGAGTGAAAGACCCATGGTGCATGAAGAAATTAGAATTAAATAAGGATAGTTGAAGTTTTTAAACTGGAATACTGATCTAAAATGATGGCAATAATTATAAGAAAAATTCAACATTTTAAAGTATGCATAAATTACATAAAATTCTTTCATGTTGTTTTGCTTTCTGATTAATATTTATTAATTACTCCTTAATAGTAATGATATAACTTAGTTATTTAAAGGTTTTACACTTCCCAATGCTTTTAATCCTATTGGCAATCTTAGGAGGTACATGTGTAGAATTAAATATATAAATATGAGGGTACTTCTAAAATTTTACAGAAAAATAGAATTGAAAGATAATATTAATATTTCCATAAACTTTTCAAACACCCCTCATATCTATATTCATATATATATGCATATAAATGTATGTATATATCTTACACTGTATTAATGTGGCACTCAAAGCACAGAAATCTAGGCCAAAAAATCCTGACCTAGGATAATATGATTAACAAGTGGCAAAATCAGGTTTTAAATTGAGGTATTTTATCCTCAGAGCCTGGATTCTTCAGTATTAGTCTGTACTGCTTCTTAAATAAGAGTATCTTGCATTTACTGAGCATTTACAGTGGGGGAAATACTGCTGTAAGCATATACAATGTTAACTAATTTGATAATCACAACATCCCTAATCACAACATCCCTAGGAAGAAATTATTATTATTATTATTATTATTATTATTATTATTATTTTAAATATTGAAGTCTTTTACACACTATCTCAAGTTCTCTAACATTTTATGAATGAAACTTCCACAATTTCGGGACACTTAGATGAGCTAAATGTTTACTTCATATGGAAACATAGCTGATAAGGTGCAATGGATCTTCCGTTTGTAATATATAGTTCCTTCTCATGGCAAGAAGCCTATATATCAAGCAAGCAAAAGTTGACGCCTTGATTTGGCAAAATCTACCTATAGTGGGTAATGTTTAATTCCATACCAAGGCTAGAAATCTTGGAAATTAAACAATACGATTTGTAAAATCACTGATCTTTCACATTGTATTTTCAAATATTTGGATTTATTTTGCCAAATTTAGACCTGAAAAAAAGATACTATATTCATTATTCAATATCTGCATTAAGAATGTGGCAGAAGAAATCATCAGAAACAAAGTTCATTTATTTCAAACAATTTATTTTATTTTTCTTTAGCTACAAATCTGACACTGAAGTTTAAATTCTTCAGAAGAAAGTATAGAAGAATGGAGGTTAATCCTTCTGTATACTTATATTAAAGAATATGGACCTAGAAGTTTTCAAGTGAAAAATTATTTTAGTTGCTCATGTGGTATTTTATGATATAGCAAAGGCATAGAAGACTACATTTGCATTTGTAAAAATAGTATTTTCTAGATATCAAAAAATTTAGGAAGATGCTTTAATGAAAACAAGTCACATTTCTGAGATACAGCATTTTTTTCATACAAAATAAAAATGTATGAAAAATTCTCTTATATCTCATAATTTGATGTAATATATATTTATTGGCTCATCAAGAAAAGCATTTTATAGGAAAAGCAAAGTATCAATATGATGAGAGTATAGTGACAGCTAAATTCAGCTTGAAAAGTGTGGAATAAAAGTTAGAATCTGTTGGGCTTACAAATATTACCTCAAATAGTTAGTGACTGCACTTGAACTTTCATATTGGAGTTCAGTGGAATATGAAGTGAAAGTTCTGAAATGATATAAAGTTAGGAAAAATTAGAGACTTTCTTACTCATTACCTTATTTTTACAAATTAAGAAACATCTCCATAGAGACATAGGTAGTTGTACAAAAGTTACAGTGGTTATTAGTTTTATGTATCAACTTTGCTAGGCCAGAGTCCTAATTTATTCAATCAAACGCGGATCTCAGTGGTGTTGTGAATAGGCTTAGATGTCACTAAAGTTTATAATCAGTTGACTTCAAGTAAAAGAAATTAGTCTAAATAATCTGGGTGGGCATTATTCAACCAAAAGAAAGGCCATATAAACAGAGCTGAGGATTTGCTGGAGAAGTTCCACCTGTGGACTGCAGCTTTAACTCATGCTGAGAGTTTCATCCTGCCCTTCCTGATGGCCTACCTATGGGTTACAAACTTGCTTAGCCAGCCTCCACAATCACACAGGCCAATTCCTTCCAATGAATCTCTTAATATATGTATCTCCTACTTGTTCTGTTTCTGCGGTTGAAAACTGATTGATGCAGATTTTGGTACCACCAACAGGATCTTAGTGATGAGTTTCTTGAATTGGTTCTGGATTTCTGATACTGGGTCTCTATTTTGATTAGATTTAAAGGAAGTAACAACTCTATTTTCAGTATTAAAGAGAGGACTGGTAGTCCATGGTGTGATGTGATAAAAGAGATTGGCAAAATATCACTGTTGGATATTCCTAATCAAATACTTATAAAAGGTTCTGGATGATTATATATTTGTCAGTTTACAATATTTTTGTCAAACTAATGAGTACAAATGAGATTTGTTGGTTACTTCTAATTGCACTGGAGGAAGTAGGGAAAGAAAAAGATGAGCTTAGGGCTTGAAATTTTCATCTCAAGCTCTGCATAAATAAATTAAAAGATTTTATGTCTGTCATGAAAGAAAACCTTTACGTCCTATAGTCACAGGGCTAAAAACTTTGAAGACCAAACCCAAAGTTTCATCTTGAGAGTGTCTGAATCACATCAGAAATTGAATTCCCAATTTCACAATGCATCTGTAGTTAAATCCAGGCATTGATTGTAAATGAATGGGAACCTGATCATTGGAATGGGGACATATGAGCAGAAATGAGCCCACTAGTCAGAGATTCTGGATTCTGTGTTTTAGCTTGAGAGATTAGAAGGTTCTCTAATAGTTTGGTTGGTTAACTAAAATATGGATAAGAAGGCAGCCTACAATAAATCTAGAGGAAATGGCAGACCCGCCTTCTTATTCTGTAGAAGAAGGTATCTAAAGGCTTAGAGAGACTGGAATGTGGCAGGGATTTATTGTGTTGAGATCTGCTCACCCACCCCAGAAGCACCCAGAGGACACATCTTCACGACAATTGTAAGAAAAGAAGTTGTGAGAAGAGTCCAGCATTGTGGAAGAACTCTGTGTAGCTCTTCTTCTTAGGGCAGAAACTGCTACCACTGAGATGGGATCCTTAAATATAATGGAGTTAACAGCATCCCAGGGTGAGCTGTGAGAGGAGTAGCAGCATTATGGAAGAACTCTGTGGTAGCTCTTTCTTCTTAGGGCAGAAGTTACAGTGGAAATTGCTACCACTGAGATGGGATTCTTAAATATAATGGAGTTAACAGCATCCCAGGGTGACAGAGGCCAAAGTGGAGGCACTTAATTGCCAGAGACAGTGTGGGTGTGATCATCATAATGGACAGTGAAGTCAAAGCAGCAATCAGAATAGTCTGAGTCAGAGAGACCTATGGTGTTTTCTAGTTGATCATGGTGTAACTAGAAAATATATAGATGAGCAATATATTACATTCTTACTTGATAAATAGAAGAGTCTGGGTCAAGTGAACAAAAGTTCTATTTGAATCACCCAAACAGAGAATCTTGGCTCCTAAATCCATTCTTAGACTTAAGTCAATTTGCTGATGTAAAACCCCTTGAATAAAGGGTAGGTTGAGACGCTTTGAGAATGGAGGCAGCTATATTGCCAAATATTTATACCTTATTTTTTCTCCCCAGCCTTGCCTGAAGGGAACTATGAATATTTACCAAGGTGACTGTGCAATGGGGAAAAGGAAATAATAAGATTTGGGGGCATCACTGGACACTGGGGTCAAATTGATTCTAATTACTGAAGACCCAAAATGTGACTGTGGTCCACTGTAAAAAAATAGGAGTATATGGAAGCCAGGTAAGTATTGAAACTGAAGCTCAGGTGTGTCATACAGAGGGTCCAGTGGGTCCCCTCAGCCATCCTGTAGTTATTGAAGCTGCTCTTCCAAATGTGGGTTTTTCACTTGAGCAAAGTAATAGATCTCTTGTTACTTGGTATGCAACTATTAACCTGGCAAATGCTTTTTTATGTTTTTCTCAATACATATCTATTGATAAGGACTACCAGAAGTACTTTTCTTTCAGCTGGCAAGGCCAGAAATATAACTTCACTACCCTACATCAAGGATGTGTCAACCCTCTAGCCCCATACAATAATTTATTTTGCAGGGACCTTTATCACTTTCTTCTTCCCCAAGATGTTATGCTGATCCATTACATTGATATTATGCAAATTGGACCTGGTGAGCAAGAAGTAGCAATTACTCTAGACTTACAGGTAGACATTAATGTTTCAGATGGTGAGAAATAAATCTGACAAAAATTCAGGGGACTTTTACCTTGCTGAAATTTCTAGAGGTTCAGTGATGTGGAGCACGTCAAAATATCCTTTTTAAGGTGAAGGATAAATACTTGCATCTGGCCCAATAAAAAAGAGGCAAACTGCCAATGAGCTTTGGATTTTGGAGGCAGCATATTCATCATTTGAGTATGCTATGTCAGCTCATTTCTTAGAGAAGAACAGGAGAAGGTTCTACAACAATTCCAGCCTGCCATGCAAATGGATCCTCCACTTGGCTATGATCCAGCAGATCCAACGATGCTTTAAATAGCAGATAGAGATGCTGGTGGGGGCCTTCGGCAGGCTGTTTCAGGTGAATCACAGAAAATATCCTTAGGATTTGTGGGCAAAACCCTCTCATCCTTTGTGGATAACCACTCTCCTTTTGGGAAACAACTATGGCTTACTATTAGGCTTTGGTAGAGACTGAATTATTCGCCATAGACCACCAAGTTACCAAGCAACCTGGGTTGCCAATTATAAACTGAATATTTTCTGATCCACTTCAAGCACTCTATTTTCATATATGGAAGTGGTATATGATATTAGACCTAAGGAGGCACAATTAAGTTACATGAGGAAGTGTCCCGAATGCACATATTCCCCACTCCTGCTTTATTACCTTTTTTTCTCAGCTTGCACCTATGGCTTCCTGGGTAATTTCTTGTAATCAGATGACCGAGCAAGAGAAAAGTCATGCTTGGTTTATGGATGGTTCTGTACAATATGCAGGCAACATCTGAAAGTGGACAGGTACAACACTACAGGTCATTCCTATGATAGCCCTAAAGGAAAGTGGTGAAAATAAGCCCTCCAGTTGGCAGAACTTCAAGCAGTGCATTGGGTCATACTTTTGCTTGGAAGGAACAATTGCCAGAGGTATGAGAATTTTGGATCCATGGGTTGTGGCCAATGGTTTGTTTGAATGGGCGGGGACTTGGAAGGTACTTAATTGGAAAATTAGTGGTAAGGAGATCTGGGGAAGAGATATGTGGACAAACCTTGCTTAATAGATCAAGATTGTGAACATATTTGTATCAATGTAAATGTTTACAAAAGGATGACCTTAGCAGGGGTAGGGAGGATATTATAATCACAATGATAGAATGACCTGTCATTGGATACCAGTAATCATTTTTTTCTTATTGATGCCTGCCATTGCTTAATAGGTTTATAAACAAAGTGGTCATCATGGCAGGGATGGAAGTTATGCATGGGCCGAGAACACAGACTTCTACTCACCTACACTGCTCAGTACCCAATCTGCCAATAGCAGGGACAAACATTGGGCCACCTACATGGCACTCTTCCCCATGGTGATCAGTCAGCTCCCTGGTGACAGGTTGATTACATTGAAACACTTTTACCATGAAAGGGGCAGCAAATTGTCCTTACTAGAGTAGATACTTATTCTGGATATGGACTTGCCTTTTCTGCATACAATGCTTCTGCCAAAACTACCATTCATCAGCTTCACAGTGCCTTCGCACTGTCATAATATTCCACATAGCATTGCTTCTGGCCGAGGAACTCACTTTATAGCAAAAGAAGTGCAACAATGGGTCCAGGCTCATGAAATTCACTGGTCTTACCATGTTCCTGAAGCAGCTGACTTGATAAAACAGTGGAATGGCCTTTTGAAGACTCATTTACAGTGGTAATATTTTGCAGGGCTGGGGCAAGGTTCTCCAGAAGGCTGCATGTACTCTGAATCAACATCCACTATATGGTGCTGTTTCTCCCATAGCCAGAATTCACAGGTCCAGAAATCAAGGGGTGGAAATGAAAGTGGCAGTACTCACTATGACCACTAGCAAAATTTTTGCTTTCTGTCCCTGTGACATTATGCTTTGTTGATTTAGAGGTCTTAGTCCAAAGGAATAAATACTTCCACCATGAGACACGATAACAGTCCCATTGAACTGGAAGTTGAGATTTTCTTGTGCCGCTTTGGTCTCCTCATGCCTCTGAATCAACAGGCAAAGTTATTATAGTGACTGTGTGATCCTGACTACCAAGGGGACATTTGTTTTTTATTGCTACACAATGAAAGTAAGAAAGAGTATGTCTGGAATATAGGAGATCCCTGAATTTTTCTCCTAGTACAGCAATATCCTATGATTAAAACCAGTGATAACAACAAAACTCAGGCAGGACTGCTAATGGCCCAGATCCTTTAGTAATGAAGGTTAAATTACTTCACCAGGTGATGAACCATGACCAGGTGAGATGCTGGAATAATAGTGGAAGATGTCATTACAAATATCAGCTATGACCTCATGACCAGTTGCAACAACGAGGACTGCAATATTTATGAGCACTTATTCTTTAGTTTTTATTAATATATTTGTATACATGTTAAGCATATATTTTTGTTTGCCTCCCACTCATAGTTTTCATCTAACATAAGGTATATTCAAACCAATTAACTTTACATAACAGTACTTAAGTAGTTAAATCACATAAAGTGGAAAGTATGATTTTGTTATTGTCATTATTTGAAGGTTAAGCTTGGCTTAAGGAGATGTGTATGGGTGCCAAGTTGACAACTGCTGGACAGTTAATGGTCAGTTTTATGTGTCAGCTGGAATAGACTGTAGTACCCAGTTATTCAATCAAACACTGATCCAGATGTTGCCGTGAAGATATTTTGTAGATGTGGTTGGCATTCACAATGAGTTGACTTTAAGTGAAGGAGATTATCCTAGATAATCTGGGTGGGTCTGATTTAACCAGTGAAAGTTCTTAGAACAGTACTGAGGTTTCATGGAAGAAGAAGAAATTGCATCTGTGGGCTGCAGCTTTAGTGATGCCTGAGATTTCCAATCTTCCCTTCCTAGTGGCCTACTGTACAGATTTTGGACTTGCCTAAAAAGTTCCCACAATTGTTTAAGCCAACTTCTTCCAGTAAATCCCTTAATATATATCTACTACTGATTTTGTTTTTCCGTTGAACCATGCCTGAAAAAAGTTAATTAAATATTTGGTGGCACATTTAGAACTAAAATGATAACACAGAAATATCATAAATTTATCCAGAAGATTTCAGAGACTAAATATTAAACTGAATTTTTTAAATAGTTAATTCTGTGCATCTGCCTATTTAAGCTCATTTTGTAATTATTTTAAACCTGAAAAAACTCACAAATTCGTAGGTCAAAACAAAATGAAATACACCTGACATCATTAATTTACTTAAAAAAA
>NW_007732610.1:16921-19403 GCF_000696425.1 Galeopterus variegatus
AAAAAAATCTTTCTAGAAAGGTATCTCACTGAACCTAATTAAGGCAACTGAGGAATATTTGGAAAGGGTTTAAGCAAATTCTGTGACAATCAGTCTTAATTTTTAGAAATTAAAAAAAGTAAAAAAATGAACTAAGCCAATGCGACATTCACAACACTAAGAATGGTAATTATATAATACCACTCCTGAGATAAAAAGACATAGCAGGAGAATAAAAAATAGAACTGAAAAGAAGAATAACAGAAGCAACGTTGAGAATATATGTGGTACGTGCATTAAAAAAACTGATGGGCTATCATATGCGTGCTCATGAACTCCTATCTATTGATGGCCATTAATCTCACTCAGTTTGAAGGATAGCAAAGCAAGAACATCTTCAGAAATAAATGCTGGTCTCTTGATAGTCAGTCTCTACATTTTCTGAAATTTATATATGAATCAACAGAGGATTTTGCAAAATGAAATTCCATTTGCTCTTCTGATCACAATTCAATATAAAAATAAAAGGGAAAAAGAAAAGAATATAAGGAAATTGAGCTAGAATAGTAAACAGACAGAAAGCAGGTATCATCTCCAGAAACAATAAATACATCTTGAAAAGCAATATGGTTATTCTTCGTGTACAATGTATGTACCTTTTTTTTCTTAAAAACTGTGAAAGCAAAGCCAAATGATTTGTTTTGTGTACCTGGCACCAGCCACAATTAGTCATTTCTGAGTACCCTTAGGAAGCACAGCTTTTCTGGTGGATGTGAATGCTTTCAGCTCATTTCAATTAAAGACACTCTGTCCTGCGGCATCCTTTTAGAGATACTGGATTTGGAGCACTTAGATAAAACCAAACCCCCTATGCTCAGAATGTAATTACAGCCACTGTGTGGGCAGGACACAGAAAGCACAGGGGTCCTAGCCATCAACCTGAGCCTTGCGATATGCTTTGGGATAAAAAGGAGAAATCCAGGTGATGCTTCTAGATTTCACAAGCCAATGGAGCTGGGAAGCATCCAACAAAGTGGGGCTTCCTTCATTCTCAAAGTTCCAACAATGGCATAAGGCCATACAGGCATAAGGCCCAGGTATACAGAATTACTAATTAAGTTATTAGCATACAAAAACTTATAGCAACGTCAGTTGTATGGACTAAAATAGAGGAAAAATAATCTAATAAAAGCACGGGGTTATTTTTGCTTATCCCTCTCTCATTTTTATTTTATTTTTTCCTGTCTCTGCCTGCTTCTGAATTATGAAAATACCATTCTCAATTTCACACGTTCCCTCTTCAGCTACCATGAACAATGTGGTGAATTTTACTAAAGTTTCTTGTCTTTAGCAACACCTTGAAACAACTTGAAATTATGGCTGTTATGCTTTGTTTATTTATGTTTAGTTAAAATGTAACACTCCTCAGAGAAAGAAAGCATTCTTTGAAATCTAAGATCATATTCAAACAGACAAGCTGTTTATTTTCCAACGTTAAGTAGAATATTACAATAAATAAAACAGAAGATGATTAGTGCCTGATTAACACAGAAAAAGTGACATAGTAGCTACACATAGTTCACAAAATAAATATNAACAATGGCATAAGGCCATACAGGCATAAGGCCCAGGTATACAGAATTACTAATTAAGTTAATAACATACAAAAACTTATAGCAATCTCAGTTGTATGGACTAAAATAGAGGAAAAAAATCTAATAAAAGCACAGGGGTTTTTTTGCTTAGCCCTCTCTCATTTTTATTTTATTTTTTCCTGTCTCTGCCTGCTTCTGAATTATGAAAATACCATTCTCAATTTCACACGTTCCCTCTTCAGCTACCATGAACAATGTGGTGAATTTTACTAAAGTTTCTTGTCTTTAGCAACACCTTGAAACAACTTGAAATTATGGCTGTTATGCTTTGTTTTATTTATGTTTAGTTAAAATGTAACACTCCTCAGAGAAAGAAAGCATTCTTTGAAATCTAAGATCATATTCAAATAGACAAGCTGTTTATTTTCCAACGTTAAGTAGAATATTACAATAAATAAAACAGAAGATGATCAGTGCCTGATTAACACAGAAAAAGTGACATAGTAGCTACACATAGTTCACAAAATAAATATAATAATTCTTTATTAACCTCAGACAAAACAAAGGATGGTGGAAGATGTATTATGTAAAGTAGTCATGGAAGAGGAGTAAAATGAAAAGAGAATGTTCAAATATTTGAAATTCAGAAGTATTAAGGCAGATTTTCCCAAACTGTATTATTTAAATTACATTAGAATTTATACTTTAATTTTTCTCCTAGTCTTCCAGAAAGGTACCTATGGACATTTACCATTGTGAGTGTGCACTGGAAAAAAGGAAAAATCAGACTTTCAGGGGATCCCTTTCCCTCACACAGCAGAATATCCTCAAATACATCCAAAATAAGTCCCTTAGAGTTTCATAATACTGAGTGATTTATTAAAAGGCTTTGAGAAGCCCTGCAAATA
>NW_007732610.1:20436-24847 GCF_000696425.1 Galeopterus variegatus
GAAAGCTGCAGTAGATTTTTTATGTCACTCTCCAGATTTGCTTTTAAGATCAATTTTTTTTTAATGGAGGATTAAAAAAAAAAAGGTATCATGATTGGATACGGTATCAAATCGAATACAATCGTCTCTAACACTCACTTCCAGGACGGTATCAAATCGAATACAATCGTCTCTAACACTCCCTTCCAGATTTTACTGCCTACTCATCCAGATTTGTTCCATAGAAATATACATTCCCATAGTCTTATTGCTCATTATTATTCAAAAGGCTATTTTGTACCTTCTTATTTCTCCTCATATCTCTCCATTCTTTCTCAGTGCTGGTGACTGTAGTTCTTCTTTCACGGAGAAAAGAGAAAAAAATCAAAATAGACCTGTCTCATGTTTACATGAACAAATCTATCAGTCTATGTGCACTCAAATATCCTGCTTTCCCACATGTCACAATCAAATCCGCAGAACTATTTTCAATTAAAACAAAACAAAACAAATAAACTGACAAAAACCTCTTTGATTTCCCACACCTTCCCATAGCTATTGTGCATTCACCTCTACCTAGCCTTTCATTAACACAATTACTAATTTTGACTGAGTAGTTTAGTAGTACTAAGAAATTACTGGTGCTAATGTTATAAATATGTTCACTAGCCAACCCCAATGATTAACTTTAACCAACATCATACTTACTCGACTTAAAAAAAAAATTATTAAAAATTATTTAATTGAGAAACAAAGGTTTTATATAGTCAAGGTGGACAGAGTGACGATTTGATGCACCTGTTCATTTTGTAATGATGATTACTATCAAATTAATTAACACATCACCACCCATGCTGTGTCATTTTATACAATATACCACCCTCTCTTTCATGAAAACTTTTCTTTTTTTTTTTTGGTGGATTTCCAAACAAAAACCTCTACTGGATTTCTCCCTTCTTAAGGAAATTTATTTAGTCTGATTTGCTGATTCCTCTTAAAATTCCCAAACTCTAAGCGCTCAGTTCTAAGATATTTTCTTCTCTCCTTTTCTATTTACTCCTTAGATGACTACACACATTCCCATGAATTTAAATTAATTTTATACACCCTCAAATCTTGAGTTCATGACTTGATATTTCCACTTCTAACTATAAATGTAAAACTTAACATAGTCAAAATTGATTTCCTGGCTCAAAAATCTGCTCTTCTAATATTCCCTGTATCAGTCAGTGATACCAAAACTTTAGGATGTGTCCTTGCTCGCTTCCTCCCTGAAATTGTTTATGCAGTTTATGCAGTCCTTCAACCAAGCTGATTGCTCAACCATCTGTAAGCTGGTTGCTTACCATCTGTAAGCACAACCATAAGTTTTCAAATATGACTTCTGATTACTACCACTGCTCTAGTGCAACCCATCATCATCTCTTTTCCAAATTACTTACATTACCTGTTAACAAACAGGTCTCCCTGATTTTACCTGACTCATTACCTATACTCATATATTCAGAATCCAAAATAATCTTTTGGAAACATAATTCAAATTATATCTCTATTCTGCTCAAAACTCTCCAGTGGCTTCCTATCACAGAATAAAATTTGACTTTTTAAATTTACAAGGTCCTACCTAATATGACCACTGCCTAAATCTCTGACGCTGTCTGCTTGCTACCTCTTGTTCAGATTCAGTTAAAATTTGACTTTTTAAATTTACAAGGTCCTACCTAATATGACCACTGCCTAAATCTCTGATGCTGTCTGCTTGCTACCTCTTGTTCAGATTCAGTCCTTCTGGCCACATTGTCTTTTAACTTTCTTAGATCATTCCCAGCCAAGGACCTTTACAATTATTTTTTTCTCTATCTGAAATATATTTCCCCAGATCTTCACTTGGCTTGCTTTTTTATATTATTCATGTCTCTTTTCATTTATCATAATCTTAGAAAAGATACCTTTCCCCTAGCTACCTAGCATTTACCATCCCCTCACTCTTTATTCCCACATCTTGCTTTAATTTGCTAAATGCCATTCATTATTACCTGAAATTATAACTTATATTTATCTGTATTTGTTTATTTCCTGTATCTTTCACTTTATTTTCTGTATCTTCTTGTATATGACCTATAAACAGCAGGATACTAATCTGCCAATCTATTTCTCTCTCTCTCATCTTTGGACAATGCCTGCCACAAAATAGATTCTAAAAAAAAATGTTTCTTCAATAAAAGCATCAAATACTTATTATGTCATGTGCACTGTACTATATACATATGTATATACACTTATAATGCATATACACTTGTAAGTGAATATCCTCTTGTGAAAACAATCAATTGTATAATTTCCTCATTTTTTAGTACTTCTTAAAAAATTAGCCTAGGAAACAGTCAAGTTGTTTTGCTTTTTGTTTTAAATTCTTAAAGCCTTATTTGATAAATAATAAATTATAAGTTCAAATAGGATTAGAATAATTGCTTAAAATCATTACATAGTTATATAATTATAGTTATTTTAAATTTACTTTTTCAATATTTTAAATTTAAGATCCATCTCTGTTTCAAGACCTTTGCTTCATGCTGTTACAAAAATATTAGAAAGGTACTTAACTTAGGGTTTTATGAAGAAAATGACCATTTAAAATACTTGTACAAGGGCCGGCCCCGTGGCGCACTCGGGAGAGTGTGGCGCTTGGGAGCGCAGAGGCGCTCCCGCCGCGGGTTCAGATCCTATATAGTGATGGCTGGTGCGCTCACTGGCNTAAAATTTGACTTTTTAAATTTACAAGGTCCTACCTAATATGACCACTGCCTAAATCTCTGACGCTGTCTGCTTGCTACCTCTTGTTCAGATTCAGTCACATTGTCTTTTAACTTTCTTAGATCATTCCCAGCCAAGGACCTTTACAATTATTTTTTTCTCTATCTGAAATATATTTCCCCAGATCTTCACTTGGCTTGCTTTTTTATATTATTCATGTCTCTTTTCATTTATCATAATCTTAGAAAAGATACCTTTCCCCTAGCTACCTAGCATTTACCATCCCCTCACTCTTTATTCCCACATCTTGCTTTAATTTGCTAAATGCCATTCATTATTACCTGAAATTATAACTTATATTTATCTGTATTTGTTTATTTCCTGTATCTTTCACTTTATTTTCTGTATCTTCTTGTATATGACCTATAAACAGCAGGATACTAATCTGCCAATCTATTTCTCTCTCTCTCATCTTTGGACAATGCCTGCCACAAAATAGATTCTAAAAAAAAATGTTTCTTCAATAAAAGCATCAAATACTTATTATGTCATGTGCACTGTACTATATACATATGTATATACACTTATAATGCATATACACTTGTAAGTGAATATCCTCTTGTGAAAACAATCAATTGTATAATTTCCTCATTTTTTAGTACTTCTTAAAAAATTAGCCTAGGAAACAGTCAAGTTGTTTTGCTTTTTGTTTTAAATTCTTAAAGCCTTATTTGATAAATAATAAATTATAAGTTCAAATAGGATTAGAATAATTGCTTAAAATCATTACATAGTTATATAATTATAGTTATTTTAAATTTACTTTTTCAATATTTTAAATTTAAGATCCATCTCTGTTTCAAGACCTTTGCTTCATGCTGTTACAAAAATATTAGAAAGGTACTTAACTTAGGGTTTTATGAAGAAAATGACCATTTAAAATACTTGTACAAGGGCCGGCCCCGTGGCGCACTCGGGAGAGTGTGGCGCTTGGGAGCGCAGAGGCGCTCCCGCCGCGGGTTCAGATCCTATATAGTGATGGCTGGTGCGCTCACTGGCTGAGTGCGGTGCGGGCGACACCAAGCCAAAGGTTGCGATCCCCTTTCCGGTCACAAAAAATAAATAAATAAAAAATAAAATAAAATAGTTGTACAAAGTGATAAGTTCTATAATACATTCCATTGTTTTTGATACAATGGAATATAAAATAACAAGGCAAATAATTAAGTGCTGCCTAGGGAAGTGAAGTTGAGTTTCAGAGAGTAGACAATGGGACTCTGGAAGGATGATAAAAGTTGGTGTTACAGGCAGGGCTGACTGTGTCTTGGCAAATGTTCATGCTAGTTGGTCAGTGTCTATGCAGTACTGGTTGTCATATATTTCAAAAATATCACATAGTTACAAAGAATGGATAAATAAGTTAAAATACACTTAGGTATAATAAACATGGTGCATTTATATAGGCCTGGGCTTCTCTATATCAGATGAATCTAGAGCAACATTTTATTAATCTAAAGCAGCATTCAATCAGATTAATCTAGAGCAACATTAAATTCTAAATTCAGAGATTAAAATCTACAACTTATTAGCAGCTGGTGAAACAGCTCTGTCCTTGGACCTCTACTGACTCCCTTGGTGATCTCATGCAACATCAATTTAAATTTAAATGGCACTTACA
>NW_007732610.1:25654-26990 GCF_000696425.1 Galeopterus variegatus
CCTCTACTGACTCCCTTGGTGATCTCATGCAACATCAATTTAAATTTAAATGGCACTTACACGCTCAGATTTCCTAATTTTTGTCTCCAGCTCAAGCCAGTGAGCACACAGGCCATCCCTATATAGTATCCGAACCCGCGGCCTTGACGCTACCAGCGCCACACTCTCCTGAGTGAGCCACTGGGCCACCCCCCTTGGAGTATTTTTGCTCACCATTTTAATGTCTAAAACTTAAAATGTGTAAATCTAAGTCCCCTCCAAATTCTGCTTAACCTTCAGTCTCCTTGATTTCAATAATGGCAACTCCTTCTTTCCAGTTGTTTATCTCCAGAAACCATCAATATACCCTGTTCTCTTTCTCTCACTCCCAGTATCAACTTTGTCAAGAAATTCTGCGGGCTGTATATTTAAAAAATGTCCAGAATCCAACCATTTCTCACCACCTCCACCACTCTCACTTTAGCCCAAGGCAAGTCACCTCTTGCTGGAGTTTCCATAAAAATCTCTGTGACGTTTTCCTCTCTTTCGCCCAGGCTGCTGAGAGGATTGCTCTTTATTCCATTTGAAGTTAGACATGATTGTGTGACTCACCTTGGCTAATACAATGCAAATGGCAGTGACACAAGAAACTTCTCTTCCATGTGGAAGCTTTAAGAGCTGGTTCATGTTTTGCCACCTCCCCGGCTCCTATCTTACATAGTGATGAAGCCACCAACACAGAGCTTCTACTAGTCTGAGCACCTTAATGACCATGATGACCAGAGGAGCCCTACCTTGGACATGAGTGTGTGAGAAGTAAAATTTGTTGTGGTATTTCACTGAGGTTATGGGATTGTTTGGTACATTTGCATACCCTAGACTATTGTGACTAGTAAAGATTCTTAACTGGGGCCATGACTCTACCTAGTCTATTTTTGAAAGAGCAGCCAGAGCAATTCTGATAGGGTGGAAGCTACTTCTCTGCTCAAAACACACTCATGACATTCCATTTCTCTCTGAGTAAAGGGCACATCTCTTGCTATGACATCTGAGGCCCAATGTAATCAGACCCCTATTACCTCTCTGATCTTATTTCCTTCTACTCTTCCTCTAGCTCGCTGTGCTCCAGCTACAGTCACCTCCCTTTTTCATTGTAACATGGCAGGCAGTCTCCCCCTTCTGAGGCTTTGTTCTGGCTTGTCTTTGTCTCTAAAGTGCTCTCCTGCCACACATCCCCAGTGGATCACTCCTATTGCTCCTTCAAACCTTTCTGTAAATGTCATCTTCTCAATAAGGTTTTTTTTTTTTTTTTTCTTTCTATCCATGTCTTATACTCATGAGTTGAAATCTCTTCCTA
>NW_007732610.1:28329-30361 GCF_000696425.1 Galeopterus variegatus
AAAGATTGACCCAAATACAGAATTGGCATTGCCTGTCTTATCAATTATAAATCTGTACTATCAATCAATGTTAATTATGTTTAACCAGAAATGATTTCTAATTCTACTTGGCTAATTCTTTTGCCAAATTATTTGTCCCTGCTGATTCTTCGCTTGTTACATCCTTGTAAATAAATTAATTTTAAATATTTATGTGATCTTTCATCCAAATTCTTTATCCCTAGCTTCCTCCTTCCTTTAAGAGAAAGTTCATAGTTACTGAAAACTTGACTAACACATCAGATGGTAAGTGGATACAATAATCTGTCCCTATGTGGAACATTATTCAACTCTTATGTGTCTCTAGGTGTTTCTAAGAATAGGAAAAATATAATGAATACAGGAAAAAAAAGGATATATTTCTTTTCATTCATAAAGTCAAAAATTATTTCCTAAAACAAATAACACCTTTAAAAAGTTTGAGCTCGATGTATTCAGCTTCCATAAATAAACTCTGGCTTTTTTGAAAATAGATCTTCTGTATTGTATTTGATCAACCTATAATCTTTCATTACTGAGACACAATTGTTTAGCCCATGGTGGTGACACCAAATCTCAGTGTCAATTATAAACAGAACCCAAATTTATGGACTTCTAGTGAAAAAATTACTATTCCATGCTGGCTCTTAAAATTTTTTAGCTAAAAATAGCTGTGGTTTTGTATAACATGCCTAATTATTTTTACTAATTCACTATTAATAGTAAACTTTTAAAAATCAAATTTCTTGCTAGCTAATATAATTTTAGAGCTGGATGTAATTTTTGAGAGCATCAAGATGAAAGCATATAACCTCCATAACCACTTAGACAACTAATCATCATACAAAGAAAAATTAAATGTTAAGATATGCATTTTTGACCCCAATCTTTTGGAACCAATTCAGCAGACCTTAAAGAAAATAAAAAACATTCATCTATCAGTTTCCACAAATTTCACAATTACTGACAACAAGGGTCTGACTTGGAAGTATTTTTATTACTGAATCATGAAAGTGACTTACTGTATATTCATCCTATTCCTATGGTAGATTATTAAAATTTTAGTTAAAACCATTAAGTATAAGTGAATAAATAAGAATTAATTCTGTTATGTTTTCAAGATGTAAGTAGAATTAAGCTAAAATTAGATGAGCAAAAGTTTAAACCATGATGGGTCTATGAATTTGTCTATTTTCATGCAATTTATTAGATCTGTGGACTTATTTTGATTTCCTTACAAATATGCTTATAAAGAAATATGCCAGTAGTTATAGTAACTAATTAAAGTAACTTAGAAAAACTTAAAACTAAATAGAACCAAAGTAAAGGACACCTTTTCTCTCTCATATAAATTGATCCAATATAAGCAAAATTTGAGACAATAAAGAGATAAACAGTTCGTGATAGTTTGATGACTCTGAGCAACAGAAACTAGGATTAAAAAGGGAATGATAAAGAGATATCCATATACTGTTATACATTTTTCTGCATCTGCAACCTCTTTTATTTGGAAGTAATTCCTGTACAGGTAAATGTTCTTCCTAACTTGGCAATTAGTGATAAATGTGTTTGCCTATTAATAAATATCACAGGATTGCCTGCCAATAATTCATGAATATTACCAAAACTTACCTATTACTTACAAAGTGCTCTCTAATTTGTTAATTAGGTAACTTATAATTGATTCAGAAATCTCTACAATTGTAGCTACAAATAGTCACGGATACGTATTTAATAGTGAGCAGGATGTTACTTTCTAATGGATTTCTGTTCTGCATTTTTTGTCTTTCCATACAATGTTAAAGTATATAGAATATTACCAATAAAAAGCAAAATTCTGCCAGAACATCCTCTTTTTAATTCAAACATTATATTTGAAAAATAAATATACAGCTCAATATCTATCAACATTTTCACATGCTTTTATAGCCCTTAACATTGCTTAAATATTATTTTCAATTTCTTTAAGATTGATATTCACTCAAATTAAACTAATAACCGATGAAAACAAATT
>NW_007732610.1:31313-34139 GCF_000696425.1 Galeopterus variegatus
TTTTTTTCTTTTCTGGATTGTGTATTTGACGTAGTATCTAAAAACTCATTGCTAAATACAAGGTTACCCAAATTTTGTCCTGTTGTCCTCTAGAAGTATTATACATTGTACTTTACATCTAGGTCTATGATATATTTTGAGTTAATTTTTATGAAAATTGTTCTAGCATCATTTGTTGAAAACACTATTCTTACTCCATTGGATTGCTCTACCCTTAAGTCAAATATGTGACTATATTTGTGTGGTCTATTTTTCTGGACTCTCTATTTTGTTGGATTGATCTGTTTGTCTACTATTTTACAATATCACATTTTTTGAGTACTGTAACTTTATAGTAAACTGTAGTCAGGTAGTAGACTACCTGACTTTGTTCTTCAATATTGAATTGTCTAGTGTGGATCTTTTGCTTTTCCATATAAACATTAGAATCAGTTTGTCAATATCCACAAAGTAACTTGTTGGGCTTTTGAATGAGATTGCTTTGAATTTATAGAACAAGTTGAGAGGAATTGACATCTTGACATATTGAGTCTACCTATCCGCAAACATGGACTATCTCCTCATTGATTTAGAGCTTTGTTTTCTTTAATAAGAGTTTTGTAATTTTCCTCATATAGTTCTTGTACATTTTTTTTGATGCTAATGTAAATGGTGTCATGTTTTAAAATTCAAGTCCATTTTTTTTATTGTAAGTATGTAGGAAAGCAATTGGCTTTTGTACATTAACCTTGTATCATGTAACCTTGCTATAATCACTTGTTGGTTACAGGAGTATTTTTGTTTGTTTTTGATTTTTCTACGATTTTTTTTATTGTAAGTATGTAGGAAAGCAATTGGCTTTTGTACATTAACCTTGTATCATGCAACCTTGCTATAATTACTTGTTGGTTACAGGAGTATTTTTGTTTGTTTTTGATTTTTCTACGTTTTTCTGCAAAAAAAGACTAGTTTTATTACTTTCCTCCTAACCTGTATCCTTTTCATTTTGTTATTTTGTTTTAGTGCATTAGCTATGTCTTTCAATACAATGGTGAATAGGAGTGGTGAGGTGAGACATCTTTGCCTTCTTTCTCATCTTAGAGGAAGAGCATCTAGTTTTTCACTATAAGGTATTATGATAGTTGTGAATTTTTTGTAGATGTTCCTTTTTTTATTTTTTGAGCGGTAAGGGATTGCAACCCTTGGCTTGGTGTTGCGCTCAACCCGTGAGTGCAACGGCCATCCCTATATAGAATCCGAAGCCTCAGCCTCGGTGTTACCAGCACCACACTCTCCCGAATGAGCCATGGGGCCGGCCCTGTAGATGTTCCTTTTTAAGTTGATAAAGTTCCACTCTATTCCAAGTTTGCTGAGTTCTTTTTTTAATCATGAATCATCTTTGATTTTGTCAAATGCTTTTTCTGCAGATATTTATATGATCATATTATTTTTCTCTATAGTCTGTGAATATGATGAATTACATTGATTGATTTTCAAATGTTGAACCAGTCGTGCGTAGCTGAGATAAGTTCAAATTGATTATTGCATGTAGTTCTTTTTATTCGTTGTTGGATTTTTTATTAATATTTTGTTGAGGATTTTTGCATTTATGTTCATAAGAGATATCGATGTGTAGCTTTCCCTTCATATAATGTCTTTGTCTGGTTTGGGTTACGATAATGATGGCCTTGTAGAATGACTTAAGAAGCACTCCCTTGGTTTCTATTTTCTGGAACAAATTGTACAGAATTGGCATTTTTCTCTCTTTAATGTTTAGTAGAATTCACCAGTGAAAACTTGGGTCTAATGCTTTCTACTTTGGAAAGTTACTAATTATTAATTCAATTTCCTTAATAGATACAGGACTATTCAGATTATCTATTTCTCCTTGCATAAATTTTGGTAGATTTTGTCTTTTTAGGAATTAACCTATTTTCTTTAGGTTATCAAATTTGGCAGCATAGAGTTGTTCATTATCTTTTAATGTACATGGGATCACTAGTGATGGCCTCTTTTCCAATTCTGATATTAGTAATTTATTCTTTTTCTTTTTTATTCTTCTTTAGTCTGAATATGGGCTAATCAATTTCATTGATCTCTTCAATAATTAGTTTTTTGTTTTGTTAATTATTTTGTTTTCCTGTACAGTTTTATTGATTATACTCTGATTTTTATCATTTATTTTCTTGTGCTTATTTTTGATTTAATTCATTCTTCTTTTTCTAGCTATGTAAGGTGGAAGCTTAGATTATTGATTTCAGATGTCTCTTCTTTTCAAATATATTCAATATAATGCTGTAAAATTTCCCTTAAGTGTTGCTTTCAATTCATCACACAAAACTTAATAGGTTGTATTTTCATTTTCATTTAGTTCAAAATATTTATTTTAAAAATTTGTCTTGATTCTTCTTTTTGACTCATATCTTATTTAGAGGTGTTTTGTTTATTCTCCAAATATTTCAGATTTATCAGATATCTCTGTTATTGATTTCTAGTTTAATTTCATTGTTGTNCAAATATTTCAGATTTATCAGATATCTCTGTTATTGATTTCTAGTTTAATTTCATTGTTGTTGGAGAGCACACTTTATGTCTTTTCTTTTAAATTTGGTAAGGTGTGTCTTATGGACCAAAATGTGGTGTATCCTGATGAATGCTCCAGAAGAGCTTGAGTAAATTGTGAAATCTGCTATTGTTGGGTGTTGTTTACTCACTTGTTCTTGTATGTTGTCCACTTTAACCTTTAAAGTCCTTAAAATATTAATTGTAGTTAATTTAAATTCCTGCTCTGATCATTCCAAGCTCTGTCATATACAAGTCTGATTCCGATGCTTGGATTGTCTCTTC
>NW_007732610.1:35935-37671 GCF_000696425.1 Galeopterus variegatus
ACTCATCTATATTCTTTGTCATAGCCTTTACAATAAATGGGTAAACATAAGTAAAATGTTTCCCTGAGTTCTGTGAGCCACTGTAGCAAATTAATCAAACCAGAGGAGGGAGTTGTGGGAACCTTAATTTACAGTAAGTTAATGAGCAGTACAGGTCACAACTTGGGGCTTGTGATTGGCATCTGAAGAGGGGACAGTCTTATGAGACTGATCACTTAACCTGTGGAATCTGGTGCTAACTCTAGGTAGGTAGTGTCAGAACTGAGTTAAATTGTAGAACACCCAGCAAGTGTCTGTTAAAGTACTGCCTGTTGAAAGGGGAGAAGTCTTCACAAATCTGGAGTCAGAATGTTGTGTTGAGTGATTTTCTAAGAGTATAGAGATTTAAAAAAAAAATAGTTTGTTTTTTCTTCAGACCCTGTTATCTCAATTCTCTGATGGATCTAAGAAGAGTTGTTGTCACTTTGTCACCCATGGATTTGTCACCCCACTCCCCCTGGGTGACGGAGCCACAAAGGATTACTCAAAGCCCATCTCTTCTGAGCAGTGAGAGACCCTGAAGTGGTTAATCTCCCCCAGAACTCTCAAGTGAGAGGCAACCCTTCCTGGGGAAATTAACCCCAAATTGGAGTTCTCTTCCTGCATTTATTTTCCAGACCAGGATGTGACAGGAAGAGAACATAGGTGGGGTTATAGTTTAACAATACAGGCTGATAACTTTCAGTGAAACAAGCCAGATGACATTCCAGTAAGGCTATCAACAAAAGCTTGATCTTAGCAAACATTCCTTCTCCCTTGACATTTTTCCCACTATCTTTACACATTAATCAGTAACTAGTCTGTCTTTGAGCCAGCAACCTTGCTGTGCCACAAATTTTTATCTTACACCAGAGACTTTTTAGCCTGAGGAAAATTTCCAGTCCTCTGCAAGGTCAGTATTTGAAACTGCAAGGCTTTGGANCAAATATTTCAGATTTATCAGATATCTCTGTTATTGATTTCTAGTTTAATTTCATTGTTGTCGGAGAGCACACTTTATGTCTTTTCTTTTAAATTTGGTAAGTTGTGTCTTATGGACCAAAATGTGGTGTATCCTGATGAATGCTCCAGAAGAGCTTGAGTAAATTGTGAAATCTGCTGTTGTTGGGTGTTGTTTACTCGCTTGTTCTTGCATGTTGTCCACTTTAACCTTTAAAGTCCTTAAAATATTAATTGTAGTTAATTTAAATTCCTTCTCTGATCATTCCAAGCTCTGTCATATACAAGTCTGATTCCGATGCTTGGATTGTCTCTTCAAACTGTGATTTCTGCCTATCGCATGCTTTGTAATTTTTTTTTTGGTTGAAAGCCAGACATAACGTATCAGGTAAAAGGAACTAAGGTAAATAGCACTTTAGTGTGAATTTTATGTTTATCTAACTAGAAATTAGGCTGTGGCTACTATTTGCTGTAGCTGTGGTGTCAAAGACAAAGCTCTCTTCTAATGTTCTTGTTTCCCATCACTACCTCATGCTGTCTCTGATCATCCCCAGATACTCCTTAAATAGGATGTGGGGCTTGCAGTTCTTTTAGCTGTCATTCCTCTCATTATTCAATAGACTTATTGATAAGGTGGTGAGGAGTTGTCAGAGGATGGGAAGCATTTTTTAGTTCTGTGAATAGGTCTCAGTTTTTTTAATGAGCCTGAGTTAGGTAGTTCCTTTCCCTTATGTAATTTAGTTTTTGTTAAAAAAAAA
>NW_007732610.1:39479-40305 GCF_000696425.1 Galeopterus variegatus
CTGAGGAAAATTTCCAGTCCTCTGCAAGGTCAGTATTTGAAACTGCAAGGCTTTGGAAAACAAGGCCCTGTGACGTACATTTGCTTTAAGAATCCTCTAAAAGTTGTTGATGTTCAGATTGTTAAGTTTTTTTGTTATTGTGAGGACTGGAGGGTGGCTTGCAAGCTCTTTATCTGTCTGGCTATAAATTAGAAAATTTTAACACTATTGGATAGTTCCTTTGAGCAGAAACTACTCATTACTTCATGAAGATGGAAGTAGCACAATACATTTGGGAAATAACAAAATTGTCTAACATGTCTAGGGCTGTGGTCATAATATGATGTATAAATACAGCAAAACAAGTGCATAACCAGGGGCCTTTATTTAAACACAGGAAAATTATGCTATGTAGATTTCATATTATTCTGAAGGGAATGGGGACCAATGGAGAATCTTTAGTAGTGTAGTAGTAAAATTCAAATGCCCTTCCTATGAAAATCATTTTGAAAACCATGTAGACCATTAATTCCTAAATATCTTTTGTAAGATTATGATGATACTAAGTAGAAGAGAATCATCTAATGCCATACCACATTTGTGCTTCTGGACCAGAATACCACATACTGGGTAATTATGAAAAACATAAATTTATTTTTCATAGCTCTGTAGGCTGGGAAGTACAAGATCAAGGTACTGGCATGTTTGACTGCCAGGTGAAGGTTGCTCTCTGCTTCCAGGATGGTGCATTTGATGCCTTATTCTCAAGACAGGAGGAGCACTATGTCTTCACATTTTGAGAGACACTGAAGAGCAGAAATTGGCCCTTGGTCAAGCCCTTTTATGA
>NW_007732610.1:40485-54490 GCF_000696425.1 Galeopterus variegatus
TTATTTTTCATAGCTCTGTAGGCTGGGAAGTACAAGATCAAGGTACTGGCATGTTTGACTGCCAGGTGAAGGTTGCTCTCTGCTTCCAGGATGGTGCATTTGATGCCTTATTCTCAAGACAGGAGGAGCACTATGTCTTCACATTTTGAGAGACACTGAAGAGCAGAAATTGGCCCTTGGTCAAGCCCTTTTATGACAACATTAATCTATACATGAGGCCAAGCCCATAGGACCTAAACACCTCCCAAAAGGCCCCACCTCCCAACACTGTTTCATTGGAGATTAAGTTTCCAACAGATGGGTTTTTGAGAATGTATTCAGACCATAGCATATGAGAAATTTATAAGTGAAAGAGATTTTCAGGCCCCGTACCTGTTGAATTTTCTGTTCTATTTGTGCTTATGTATGTGTAATTTTAATGGGACTCTCCTGGAACATCTGCTGAGTACTCATTTTCTGTACCACCTGTGTTGTAAATGTTTTTTATATGTTTATTTTCCCTACCCTTAATAATAGACAGTATGTTCCTTAGAAATATTAGAAAATATTATCTATCTATCCTCAGTATGCAGATTTTATATTTCTTTTACATATAAAATAATTTTTAAAAATATTTATAACTTAACATGAATGAAAATTATTAGCTCTATTTTCAGTGAAAATCTGGGAACTTGGTTTTCAGTGAATGTGACAGTTCTCCTGAAGTAGATTAAGAAAGTACATTTATTCCAAAAGGCCAATGTAATATAAATAAATTTCCACAACTTTTTGGCTAGCAGAAGTGAGGGTAATGGAGAAGGCAAGAATTTCAGGCTGATTCTATTCCCTCGTATTCACATACCTCCAGCAATGTGGTGGAGAAGAGATGCTAAAAAAAAATAGGTGAAAATACTGGCTTCCATATGTCAAAACCATATTTCTCTGCTTTGGATCCTACCTGACCAAGCCTTTTCTACCTACTATGGCTGTCATCAAAATATAGAACTCCATCACCATGTATTTCTCACACTCTAGTTCTACCTCTACATACACACACACACACACACACACACACACACACACACCCCTATTTTGCTTTCTTGCTGTATGTTTTCCATTGCAACTCTTTTGTACCCATTCATAATGTTCTCTGAAAGTGTTGGGCAGCTAGATATTTGGTGCATTCTGGTAATAGGCACTAGAAGTCTAGAATTTTTAAAAGATCAGAATATGTTCTTATCCCCACTGACATTTCCTGCATACTACCTATCTCTGGACATACACCTGCCTTTTTGGTTGAACCTAAAAAACTCCTCTGGAAAATCCTAATATATTCATATTAATGGATTCATGGGTAGGGTATCTTAATTCAGTACAGCCTTATTGCCTAATCTTCGCAAGCGCAATTGGATCAATTATTTACCACAGATTGTGCTAAAACAGTCTCTTGTTACCCATCCTCTAAGAATTGT
Source organism: Galeopterus variegatus (assembly GCF_000696425.1). Classification (NCBI taxonomy): domain Eukaryota; kingdom Metazoa; phylum Chordata; class Mammalia; order Dermoptera; family Cynocephalidae; genus Galeopterus; species Galeopterus variegatus. The sequence goes on from NW_007732610.1 coordinate 41,937, forward strand.
TTAAATCCATGTCCCTCTTATTTGACTTCTCCTATACCACCTTGGATCCACAGAGATTTTAAAAGAAGGTCCATGTTTGGGCATCATAGGGGAAGATTGACTTTCAAGTTTTCCTGTCTTTTTATCTGTTTTACTAATTTTCAATAGTGACCACAGCCCTCTAGATTCTGATCATACCTTAAGTATTCTTGGTTAGCACAATCTTTCTGCAAATGCACTGGATCACCACAATGATAATAGTTCACAATGATGCCTCATTTTGATGCACTGACATTTCCATGATTGACAAGTACTTCTTCTTTGGTGGGGCACTTGGGGAAGAACCTCCACTCTGCTTCTAAAGAATCTGTGAATCTTTTGTTATAATTTTCATTTGTTAGGTATAATCTTATTTGAAGTGCTTTTAGAATATCGACCAACTCTTCGTGCCCCCAAAGTCTATATTTCTTTCTTTCCTTCCCTCCTTCCCTTCCCTTCCCTATCCTTCCCTACCCTTCCCTTCCCTTCCCTTTCCTTCCCTTTCCGAAAGTGAGCTGATATAGATATCTAAAACCTTGACCTTGGCATTATAACACTGTACTCTAAACAATTGAGCTAACTGGACAGCCCTCAAAGTTTATTTTTTTGTGTGGTTGTCATTTGGTTAAGGCTTGGCCAGGTTTAATACATGAAAAACAAACAAAAACATGAGAGGAGAAAATAAATTATATTCAATTATTATTAGAGCAGAAGGTTTTATTTTGAGCTGTCTCAGCCCACTCCTGAGTACTGATCTCATTTTTCCATCCAGGTAGCTTATGGTCAGCGCTTTCTTATCTGGGGTCTCAAATTTCTATATGTAAATGTCCTTATGAATGCTTATGAAATTAACCAGTGCTTCCCAATCAATCTGCACTTAAAAATACGCAATAATATTTATAATTTAGAATTCTGACAAACTTATTAAGGGGTCATTTACTTTGAGATTACTGAGCGCAAAAGAGGATCTTTGATATTTCTTCACCTGTGGCCTTTCATGATATCTTATCTTTGCAATTTATATTGCATTTTAAATGTGTGCCCCAGCCACAGTAAAAATGCTCCTAATTTGTCATTGTTGTATGGTAAATGAATGAAAGCTCAGCATTTGTTAGCAGTTTGCTTCGGTAATAAGGAAAATAATTTTCCCAAGGGTATACCCTAGTGATTGTATCGTCTCTATTAGAACAAGTTCTCTTACTCTGAAGCTGACAACACTACTAATCATGTTAATTAGTAATGAAAATACTCCAAAGCACTACTTTTTGAGATTGAACCAGGAATCTAAGTCAAAATATAGTGCACTTAGAGAATATTAAAAGAGTATTAGAACATTCTGGTTCTTGGTATAAGTGGGTTTTTAAAAATATTCCATTATTACAAAGAAAAATCAAGCCCATTAAAGTTACCCAAAACGAAACTGATATTCAACTAAGGAAGTAAGTGAAATATATGTATATTTTAACCCTTTGTAAATCAATCTGAAATAAGTCTTCAGAGAACATGGATCAGAGTTATGTTCTAATGTCGAATAGAATCATAATATTTATTGGAGATACATTACTTATAATGTAAAAATTAAGATTTTTCCCTAAAGTAAATTTAAATCATCAGATAATTGAGGTATCAAATAAATGATTATAATTTTTAAATGTAAATACATGTTTTAGCCTACTACCAGTTTTTATATTGTTTTCATCTGTTTGAGCTATTTCAGAAGGATGAAGAGTCTTGATAACAATAATATTTTTGGACTAATAAAACTCAGAGTATTTTCTTCTGATTACTACGATTTGTCATAAAAGAGTCAAAATAATCTATTATATTTACAGTATAAATATTTACTTCCTCAATAACAAGGTTTTTTCAATTTCTGAAATAAGTGCTATGTAGTTACTTTATATTCAGTCATTATTTTGAACAGATTGCATTGATACTAAAATAAAATTTTATATTTATTTTACCAACCAGCAATTGAGATTTAAAGCCAAGAGAAAAGAATTTTTTAAATAAAATCTTATAATAAGTTTTCTTAAAATAAATGTTGCATTTATTTTCATCAGCTCCTGAAGATATGAGCAAACAGACTGCAATACACTAAAGGAATTGGAAAAACTCCAAGAATATTCAAAGTAAGCATTTTTTTTTCCCTCCAGAACTGGGTTGCAATTAGCTAACACACTAAAGAATTCCTTCTAAAAGCATCTTGCATAACTTAAGAGATTTTCTCTTAAAGCACATTATTGCCTGCAGGCAGAGATCTGCCTATAGGTATTTATCTACTTGTCTTCAGTAAAAATAAAAGAAAATTAAGACTTTTTTCAAAGGCGTATATTAACGTTCTGTATCCTGAAAGAAAGAAGTCTGAAAGCATATGTACTTGCATATGGAAATGCATTGGCACGATTTTTCCTCTGAAGGCCAATATCAGTGGCATAGACTGGGATGTTTGTGTTTAAGTTGGAATAATGAGGAACTAAAACAACAAGAAATACTAAATACATGCTAATAATGTGGGAACTTGGTGCAAAAAGATCATTTTTACTTGCTTGTCCGTTTAGTTCTGTTTTGGTCTTCTCTTTCAGACTATGGGTTTTATTTTTAGTGTTTTCTTCCGGATTACTAATTTTTTCCTCAAAATAGAATTTTAGAATTCTCTAAAACAGACCTCTTCCTAAGAAGTCAATGTATATGGGGGGACTGAAAGATGAAAGATACACAGCAACTTAGTATTTAATAATACTATTTAAAAACAGTATTTAATAATACCATTTAATAATTCTAAGTGATTATTTAATAATAATATTATTTAACAATACTATTTAATAATGCTAAGTGATTATTATTTTTTATTTTTATTTTTTATGTCTTTTTTCCGTGTCCGGCAACGGATCGCAACCCTCAGTGTCGCTCCCGCACCGGACCGGGACCGGCAATGGGATTGCAACCCTCGGTGTTGCCCCCGCGCCTCGCTCAGCCAGTGAGCGGGAACCGGTCTGTATGTGGGATCCGAACCCTCAGCTGGAGCGCTGCCGCGCTTCTCAAGCGGCGCACTAGCGCAGTGCGCCACCGGGCCGGCCCCTAAGTGATTATTTTGATGCCACCCAAATCTTATTCTGCTAACAGTGTTGGTTATGGTGGCAACGCTTGTACTCGTTGGTTTTAGACTGGACAACTGAACAAAAAATAGACCTGATTCTCCATGAGATATTTTAATAATACGTCATAATTTTTATGTCATCCACATCCTATTATATTTAAATGCTGTCTCATTTTAGCTGGTATATCTTACTTTTAACTGAATTCTCTAATCTTGTATTTATCCAGAAGACCTTTCAAATAATGACAAAAAAATTTGGGTTACTCAAAACCATCTATATGTATCTCTAAGTTTACATATTTTGTATGTCATCAATTGTGTATGTCTGTATATCATTCAAATTCATGGCCTCATCCTACATTGTGCTCATGTGCTCAACATGCTTACATAATCCACATATATTCTACATGTATATCCAGATCCATAAAGATAATTACTGTTTGCATATTACTTTAGCCTTTACAAGGAAATAAACTCTCATAGTTTTGTTTATCTCTTAGAACAAACTTTGGAAAGGTTAACTGTGCTCAGTCAAAGATACGAAAACTTTGTCTCATAAAAAAATAAAATTCCAGAATAATATTTTATTAAGTAGCAGGGCTCTGATTTTTAAATCAAATTAGCAACAGTTTGGTTGGAGAGGAAACTCTGTTGATTACCCCTACTGCAAAAAGCTTGGACACTAGAGCTTGCTTTTCAATATCATGTAAATTACTTAGGAGAGGAAGTGCTCTAAGACTTCACTGTTGAAACATGAATATGCATCAGTTTAAAATGTTAGGATATAGTTAACTGGTGATAGAGCCTTGCCCAACAGATGAGATGGAGAGAGAGTTGGTAGGCAAGAATAAGGGAAGAGTTTCTATTTTTCCATGATTGTTAGAAGTGGTTTATTCCTTACAAATGTTACTACCTTTCATCTGAACTTTCAACTTACTCTGCTTCTGAATTTAGAGAAAATTGAAGCTATTCATGGGAACTCCTTAAACATTTTGCCTCTCCACCTGCCAAAAATGCCTCTACCTGGATTGATTACATTCACTTTCACATTCTCAAGAAACTGGTTTTATTATCTCTTCTGCATCCTGTTAATAATTATAAAAGATTTTTAACTTTCTTCAGTTGAATCATAACACAAATAGAAATGTCCACAAAAGACATATGCAAACCTTTGAGATTGCTACAAACATAATAATTACATACCCACCAAGTGATGAATTAGTATGGCATGGGAAGGGGTCTGCCAGTTCCCAATCATTTCTCTCTTCTTCCCCAAAGACGACTACTCTCCTAAATCCTACCAGTGTAATTTTGCCTGTTGCTGACTGTTAAATGAGTGAAAAAATACAATTTGTATTCTTTCATTACATTATGTCCTAGTTTCTGTTTAGGATTTCTTCCCTCCCTCAACCTGATGAAGTTATTCTCCCATATTATCTTCATTATCTTCTAAAGTTCCCCTGATATTGGTTTCTCTGTGGTGTGAAATAGGGATCAACTCTAAATGAAAAAACTGTAAGCTCATATAAAATACATGAACACAGATTGAGAAAGGGGACATGACCATTTTTAAAAGAAGTGAAAATAAGAGTACAATAAGAAGGTAAGCTTTGAATTGGATCATGATGCCTTGGGAAATAGATGGCAACAAATAACAAGAAAAAACCCAGGGACTAGTAAGAATGGGAAGTCATTACCCCCACTCTTCTACATGGAATGGGAGGAAGCAGTTCATTAGAAATTGACAGAATCTGTATTTTTATGGGACGGGCCTCCAGAAGGGATTGTGTCTGTGAGTAGAACAACACAGCCAATGCCCAAACTGCAACCTAGCAGGGACAGGGTGGGGGAGATGAAAGTCCTGACCTCTCTTATTTTGCTAACTGATTTCCTGCCAGTGCTTCTTTTTGCCTGGGAGAAACATGTTTCACTTGAAGCCAATGTAGACATCAATTTCCTGGGCACAGAGTACTAGAGAGATGGTCACAAAACAAATCCAATGGGTAGAATAACACAAGCAAAAATTTAAAAATATGAGAGAGTTTCACATATAAGAAAATCTTTCAAAATAAGATTTTTTGAAAGAATGTCAAATGTAATGGACATATTGAAATGTCTAGTCTAGTAAACAAAATCAAGATACGAATGTTGAAAAAGCATGCAAGGGGATCCAGAAAATGAAAGAAAACTGTAAAAGAGCTTAAATTTATGAAATCTAAATTGTATGTCTCATATGTTAAGAAATATAGCATTTAGTGATATCTATATACATTGTAATTGAGAAATTCTGATTGACACAGGCTATACTAGAAACAGGAGCAGTAGCAGAAACACTGCAAAAATTTCTAATGTGATTTTCCAAGAACGAGAAGATTACTGTTTGCCAAGCATAATGGCTATGGAAGTAAAAACTATAAATTGAAAAAAGAAATTGTGAAGGACAAAAATACTTGGCATATTTAAGGTCTTAATATGGTGAGAAAGGAAAGAGAAACAAACAGATATCATGAAGCAAAAATGATGAGTTTACTCTTTGGATAAGTCATAGATAGAATTGTATATAAAATTGTGACAGAGGATATCTGGGCTAGAGGGCATGTTTTGGAATTTTTTCTTAATAGGTGTATAGTCAGAGTGAACAAACTCTCTAAGGGACTTATTATAAATAAACGTCAATGGAGGGCCAAAGACTGAACCCAGGGTGCTTACAAAAGAATATTGAAAAATCCATTGAAATAATAGAATAGTCAATAATATCAAATATTTGGAAGATAAAAACAAATCAAATAATGGTGGAAAAATTGTACAGTTTTAAAAGTGCCATAATAGGTGACCCATTTATCAATATTTATTAATGTATTTATAAATTAAAATAATTCCTGGAACTTGGTAATGAATGAGAAAATGAAATTTATTGCATACAGTTTCTGAGGCTGGGAAGCCTACAGTCCAGGGAACACATCTTGTGAGGGTCTTGGTGGTGGTGACAGTGACCCAGGGTTCTCACATAGGAGAAAATGGTGGAGCTTCTTTATCACTCTCCTTTTAAAGCTCTCAGAACCACACCCCTGACCACAGTTATTAATCCATTCACTACTGCACATTCCTACAATCTAATCACTTCTTTACACTGTCAGAGCAGGGACTAAGTTTTAGGTGGACATCCAACCCAAGGCAGTATTTTACTGGTTTAGGGATGAACCATGGGATGAACATGCAATAATGGGAGGATAAATACATAAACAAATATTCAGAAATATTATCTTGGAGAGTATCTCGATTGTGCTTGATATCCTACCTACTAAATTGCTGGTCTACCCAAAAAATTTTTACTTAAAAGGAATCTATGTAATTTTATTTTACATCATTTGAAAGTTTACTATTTCCAATTATTTTCATATTTTTCCTGGTACTTTGTGATATAAATATAGGACCAGGTGAAAATTTTTAGTTGACTTATGTACTTAGGGGCCGAGCCCGTGGCGCACTCGGGAGAGTGCGGCGCTGGGAGCGCAGCAGTGCTCCCGCCATGGGTTCGGATCCTATATAGGGATGACCGGTGCACTCATAGCGCTCACTGGCTGAGCACGGTGTGGCCGGTCTCAAAAAAAGAACAACAACAACAACAAAAAAGAAATAACGTTCATTTTTTAGGGTCCTAACGGCATTTTAATATCATCTTAATATTTACTAAATGGAAAGTAAATCACAGCAAATTTTATCATTTCAAAATAAAGAAAATAACTGACAATTTAAACTACTAAAAGACTGGGTCTTTTTAAACATTAAATTATTGTTTTCTTGGACATTATAGTTATGAATGATACAAGAATCAAAGACATTGTATGGTACCAACAAGTAGAAATCGCTTAACTCAATATGTTTCACATGTTATTATCTCAATCTATTTAAAACTAATAATATATTTTTTACCTATTGCCCAGTGGTGTGGTTTGAATGTCCTCTCCAAAGCTCATGTTGAAACCATATTAAGAGGGTGGGAAATCTGACTATAGCATTTGAAAGGTGGGGCCTTTAAGAGGTGATTGGATCATGAAGTCTCTGCCTTCCTGAATGTATTTATCCATTCATTAATTATTGGATTAATGGGTTAGTAGATCAATGGGGTTATCATGGTAGTAGATTAGTGGCTTTATAAAGAGAGGAAGAGAGACATTAGCAGGCTCAGTCACCTTGTCATGTGATGCCCTGTGCTGCCTAGGAACTGTACAGACAGTACCCACCAGTAAGAAGACCATCACCAGATGCACCCTATATAAGTCAGTTTCTGTTGCTTATAGCAGTACCTGAAACTGGGCAATGTATAAGAAAATTAAATTTATTAAATTTATTTCTTACAGTTTAGAGGCTGGGAAGACTAAGGTCATGGGAACACATCTGATGAGTCCTTTTTCTTGGTGGTAACTCTCCACAGCAATGCAGGGTATCACATGGTGAGAATGGGCTGAGCAAGAGAAAACTAACTTTTTCTCACTGCCTTTCTTTATAAAGCCATCAGAATTGTGCCCATTACTCCATGAATGGATCAATTCACTCACAAAGGCACAGTCCTCACAATTTAATCACCTCTTAAAGGCCTCACTTTTAAATTACCATAATAGGATTTCTCACCCTCTTAAAACTGTTACAATGGAGATCAAGTTTCCATTACATGAACTTTTGGGGGACACATTTAACCCATAGCAACACACCCTCAACCTTGGACTCCTCAGCTTCTAGAAGTGTAGGAAATACCTTTTATTTCTTTAAAAATTACCCAGTTTGGGGTATTCTGTTATAAGGGAAAGAAAACTAAGTCACCCAGCATTCCAGTTTCAACATGGAAAGGGATAGTTTGTCTTTCTTCTGAGGGTAAAAATCAAGTGTTTGTTTGTTTGTTTGTTTGTTTTGTTTTGCTTTCATAAAATGACCTGATGGTGTATGCATATTTATAGTATTATGGATTTTTACTTAGAATGTCTCAATACCTAATAAGTTGGACATATTTTCATAAAAGGATGATAAATAAATATTGTTACAAACTATATAAGAAATAAAACTAAGATGGTAAGTACAGAAATATTATTTTCTTAGAGATTAAAATACCAAATGTGGTTCATTTTAGCCATAATTTTCTTCTTTTCAAATACTTCTTGCTTTTAAGCCAAATTCTTAGGAGAATTACTTCTTAGGTAATAACCCTAAATGTTAAAAAGATTTACCTAAAGTTAAATTTTCTAATTCTCTTTCCAAATTTCTATCTACAAACCTCAAACTTATTAGAAGTATAGAAAGATGCGTCTTAGTTATACCCAGTGATTTTAAAGTGATTTGGCTTATAAATAACAAATAATGAAGCCCTTTTTAATTTTTCATAGCACAAATATACAGACCAAATAGGCACAATAAGGTTAATATTTTGTTAAATATTAGAAATGATGAGGTTGGGCTTACTTTGCTTTTAAATTTTTCATCTGCAGTAGAATTTGGTTATTGCTTATTTGTTTTTGCTATATAATATTAGAAAAGTGGGAGTTTAAATAAAACTAAACAACACTATTTTAAAAATGATTCATTAAGTGAAATTTTGGAGAAGAATTTGATTTATTCAGCCTTTGAATTTTTATACAGATACTTCAACACTCAACTATAATCTGGATCAGTATATGTACCTTTCCACTTCCATTTTCTTCAAGGTGTTATTTTAAAAATTATTTTTCTTAGTTTTTTCCCTCATGTATATTTCTTTTTTTTTACACTGATAACTGCTATCTACAGTATACAAAGTATTGTGCTGCTAAAGGAAGACAGTGTTTTTGATAGTATAAAAGAGTTTTCACCATTAAATATAGGGTAAGAAAAACACTTTGTATACATTCTAATCATAGAAATTAGACATCTGATTACAAAATGGTATTTCAGTTTAGAAAATTAATACATTGCAAATACAATAAACTCAATTTTGTCACCTGAAAATAACATACTTGTATTGAAGATGATATGCTCAATATTTAATACCATTCAATGGATATATTTTAAGAATTAATGAGAATATTTGAGTTTAATATTGAAAGTTACTCTCTCCATCATCTCTTTTTGTCTTTCTCCCTTCTTTTTTTTTTTTTTTTCTCTCTCTCCCCTCTATTTGGAACAATTTAAAATAATCTTGTGGGCTGTTATGGCAAGGATATGAAGCAACTGGGGATCTTTAACATTGTTGTTGGCAACAATTTCATATAGCCACTTAGAAACAAATGTTCGGCAGTACCTACATGTCGAGTCCACCACCGGCTGACCCGAATAGCCCTTGCCTAGCTATCAGTCCCTCCCTTGGTGTCCCTTCTGGTGGGTGGGCAGATTGCCCAGATTCCTCTTTCCCGGTCCCCGTTGGGAGGAGATGGAGGAAGAGAGCCGTGGAGAGAGGTGAGCACAGCCGCTGGCCCCAACCAGCCTGTTAGAGAACACTCAGATGCTGCGGAGGTACTGTCAAGCAGTTCCGTTTATTATCACACAAGCACTTGCTTTTATAGGCGGATGGGGAGGGAGGTTTTAACATAATCCTATGAGCTTAAAGGTCAAGAGAGCATGCATCCTATTTTAATGCCTAGCTATTGCAATCACGCAGTGTCCACGAGCGCAGACGCGTGTATTTGGCCAATAAGGGCTAGGGCAAGGTTCCCACAGACACTCCCACCCTACTTGCTCCTGGAGCCATCTTAGGCTGCCATGTTAATATGCCCTTGTGGGCACATAATGGCGCTGCTTGTAATGTCACTTAAGGTGGCGTTAGTTTTTAAGGCCCGACACCTACAAATATTGAAGATATGTATATTTTATGAACTAACTAAACTGCTTCTATATATAGAATTATTGAGAAAAGAAAGTGCTTATGTCTACCGAGAAACATGATCAAAAATGTTCATAGCTGATTATTTTAATATGCAAAGCCTGGAAACAACCTAAGATCCATCCTCATTAGAAAGCTTAAATATGTTTTGGTTGTTTTTGTTTTTGACAAAGGAATAGTATAAAATAGTACAATTATTGATGTACATTAAACCAAAGAGAAATCTCAGAGCTACAATGGTTTATTTAAAGAAATCAAAATATTTTCTATATGATTCTATTTATATGGTGTCAGACAGAGGTAATGCTTATCTCCAGTAACAATAGCCAGGGGAGTGTTACTTGTGGGGTGACACTAACTGAGAAAGTGTATAAAGGAGACATTCATGATATTGGGAATATTCAATGTCTTGATCTGTTACAGAGATGTATATGTATGTAAAAATTTATCAATCTCAATGCTAAAGATTTGTGGATTTTACTATATAAGATATACATTTAAAAAGTCAATCAAAGCCCCACTCTTCAAAGCATAACTTGGGAAAATTACAAGCTCTTTAGATCAGTCCACATGTACAGCATGTTATCATAATAAAATGTTTTCCTGAATGTTTGGTAGGAGTAAATTTTGTATATTGTCATTTTTGAAATACATTTTCACTAAATATAGAATTCTAAGTTGATTTTTTTCAGTATTTTATAGATGTTGTGCCACTGTCATCTCACTTTCATCTTTTCTGAAAATAATTCACTGTCATCTTTATGTTTGTTCCTCTATACATAACATTTTTTTATTCTCTAGTTGCTTTTAGAATTTTTATAAGTGATTTTGAGCAATTTGATTATGATACAGTGTGAACTGATATTTTCTTCATTTTTTTGTGTCTGTTGATGTTGTGAAAATTCTTAGCCCTGTGGAATTATGGCGTAAGCAAATTTGGGGGAAAAAAATCCTTAAGCACTATTTTATTACCTTATTTGTTCCCTTCCCTCTATTTTACGTACTTAGAATACATAAATATATTAGGCTAATTGTATTTGTTTCACAGCTCACTGAAATTATGTTCAAGTTACTTTTTGGGAGGTATCTTTTTTCCTCTGCATTTCATTTTGGTTATTCTATTACTGTATCTCCAAGTTCACAAGATTTTCAATCTTGAACAATGTCTAATTTGTTGTTAATCATATACGGTGCATTCAGACATTGTGATTTTCATCTCTAAAAGTTTTATTTGAGACTTTTTTTATATCTTCTCTTTCAATACTTAACATTTTCAATCTTTCCTTTAGATTTATCACCATGTGGGATTTATTTACAGTAACAATTTTGCTGTACTTGTCTGCTAATTTTAACATTGATATCAGTTGATTGGTTTTAAATGATTGATTTTTCTTCTCATTTTTTTCTTCTAATGTTTTCTTGCTTCCTGGATTTTTCTCATAATTTTTGATCAGATCTAATTATTTTAAATTTTATGTTGTTGCGTACTGCACAATTTATATACTCCTGTACATTTGAGTTTTGTTCTGGTTAGAAAGAATTTGATGCTTGTGGATCTTGTTTTAAATTTTGTAGGCAGGTAGTGCCTATTGTAGGGTTAATTATTCCCTATTAGTTAGACGAAACCCTTGAGTATTGCAGCTGTGAATTAGGTTTTCTGGACTGGCTGGTGGCAGCAGGAACTATTCCCATTCTTGTGTAAGCTCAGGATATGGTTTCCTCATTGTTTCATATGTGTAGATCTCTATTCTCTGTCTGTTTCTTTCTCCTGAGTACTCTGCTCTCTGTAGCCTACTTGGACTCTGATTCTCAATTCCATCTCCTTATCTCTGGGAATTTGTCTAGTTCTGCCCAGATTTTCCATTCTTGCACTTTGGCTTGAAATTCTTTCATGTAAGCTCAGGCAATCATACGCTCATTTGATTTGTTTCCTGTATCTCAAGGATCACTAATTTTTATTGTTTAATGCCCGTGAAATTGTTGTTTTATATCTTTTAAGTTTTCAAAGTGTTTCAAGAGGTTAAATGTAGAAGCAGAAGTCAACATATGCTATTAATGGTAAAAATTACCACAAAAATGCATTACTTGATAAAAATATGGTAGAATAGTTAACCCAAACAGTTCCATGAGTTAATTTACCAAATACTTATTTCATACATAAGAGACCATCTGTAAAACATTTAATAGTATTTTGGGTACAATGATCTTAATATAGAGTTGGATTAAGAACAGAATCCCTAGGGCCGGCCCGGTGGTGCACTCGGTTGAGTGCAGCACTTGGGAGCACGGGGGCGCTCCCGCCGAGGGTTCGGATCCCATATAGAGACCGGTCCGCTCACTGGTTGAGCGCGGTGCGGGCGCGACACCAAGGGTTGCAATCCCGTTACCGGTCACGAAAAAAGACAAAAAAGGAAAAAAAAAAAATTTCCAAGGGGGCCAGCCCGTCGCTCACTCAGGAGAGTGCAGTGCTGATAACACCAAGGCCACGGGTTCGGATCCTACATAGGGATGGCCAGTTCGCTCACTGGCTGAGTGTGGTGCTGACAACACCAAGCCAAGGGTTAAGATCCCCTTACCGGTCATCTTTTT
>NW_007732610.1:55210-56360 GCF_000696425.1 Galeopterus variegatus
AAAAAAAAAAAAAAAAAAAAAAAAGAACAGAATCCCTACTTTGAGGTATAGTGTTTTTTTTTTTTTTATCTTATTTATCTTTTTATTTTTGTTTTTGTTTATCTTTATGGTTCATTATTGTTTCAGTTGAGACAGTTTTTTGTAGAACTGTGTTTTGCTTTTGCTTAAACATTTGTTTTATTTTTTGTTAGTTTTTGTACTATAAATCACTATCTCTTCAGTTTAGACAATTATCTGGAATTATCACTTCAATCTATTTGCTCTCCTCAGTTTTCGATAATAAAACCCAAGTTGATTGATCTTTTTACTCTACCTTCTCTCTATCTCTTTTCATCTCTTTTGAATTTTCTAAAGATTTGTTTATCTGTAATTCTTTTAGTAAGATTTCTTCTGACCTGTCATCCAGATTTCTAAGTGTCTCTTTGCTGGGTCTAATATGCTACTAAATTTATAAATTGTGTTTTAATTACAGTCATATATTCTTCAATTATAGATTATTTTGTTTTTATTATATTCAATTATTTGACATCCTAAACAGAGCAATGTTTATTTTCTGCAATTTTAAAAACTTAATTGTTGAATAAGTAGAATTCCTATAAAATGTCCTATTCTCAGTTTTCTAAAGCTAACATACAAAATACTGGTCATAGTTTGAAGCTTGTATAAAATAAAGATTAAAATGATCACAAAAGTCACCTTACTCAATATAGTTATGGTCAAACATTTCACCAAAAATTTTAAAAAATTCTGTGCAAAATACATATATCACAAATTAGGAAGAAAATGAATAAATTAGTTTTCTATTGTTGCTGTAAGAAACTACAACAAACTTAGTGACTTAAAAAAGAACATTTTATTTTCTTACATATATGAAAGATAGAATTCCAAAATGAATTTTATTGGGCTGAATTCAGGGTTGGCAGGGCTGGTTCCTTCTGGAGGCTCTGAGGGGACAATCCATTTTCTTGTCTTTTTCTTTTTTTTTTTTTCCTTTTTGTCTTTTTTCGTGACCGGCAACGGATCGAAAGGGATCGCAACCCTCAGTGTCGCGCCCGTACCGGACCGGGACCGGCATCGGGATTGCAACCTTCAGTGTTGCTCCCGCACCTCACTCAGCCAGTGAGCGGCTGGTCTGTATGTGGGATCCGAA
>NW_007732610.1:57076-59701 GCF_000696425.1 Galeopterus variegatus
TCTTGTCTTTTTCTTTTTTTTTTTTTCCTTTTTGTCTTTTTTCGTGACCGGCAACGGATCGAAAGGGATCGCAACCCTCAGTGTCGCGCCCGTACCGGACCGGGACCGGCATCGGGATTGCAACCTTCAGTGTTGCTCCCGCACCTCACTCAGCCAGTGAGCGGCTGGTCTGTATGTGGGATCCGAACCCTCGGCGGGAGCGCTGCCGCGCTTCCCAAGCGGCGCACTGTAGCAGTGTGCCACCGGGCCGGCCCCATTTTCTTGTCTTTTCCAGTTCCCAGTGGCTACCTATATTCTTAGACTGCGGCCCCTTTTTCAATCTTGAATGTGCATCACTCCAGTCTCTTGCTTCTGTAATCACCTTGCTTTCTCCTGACAGTCACTTCTCTTTTGTCCTTTTTATGGGATTGTTGTTATTACATCAGGCCAACTTGGATAATCTAGGAAAACGTTCCCATCTCAAAATCTTTAAAATTAATCACATTTGCAAAGTCCCTTTTGTCATATAAGATAACATTCACAGGTTCTGGGGATTATATTGTGGACATATCTTGGATCTGACTATTTAGTCCGCAGAACATATACTGGTACATTAGTTATAATAATCTTATTATAGAGTTATAGTTTGAATAGCAACATACATTTGAAATAAATACATGTGTGTGTACATATATATCTATATATAAATGTATTTTTATAAATAAAATTACTTTTGATTACCTTAAATTGCTTTGTGTTTTTCTATATTAACTGTCCTTTCCTGCTGGTTTGGCTATGTATATTCCACTGTTAATCAAGTAGCCTGCATTTCTGTAAAAGCAGCACTGTATTTGTCTCTGAATCCTGGTCCACAGCCTCAACTTCATAGTAATCTCCTCATAACTCTACCAATACATTTTAGAATAAAATCAAATAGTTGATAAAAAATTTTTCTGAGAAAGATTTTTTAAAATTTAAATTTCAAACATGAGACATTGGCTATTACCAGCTTCTTGAAACAAACATTACTATTTAAACATGTCTAACTTTTATAAAAGTGTTATGTTATTTAAGAGCAATACCTTTTTTTTAAGCTCACTCTACTAATCTTGATAGAGGAGAAATGTTAAAGGCCAGATGCAGATGAGAAACTTGATTCTGAAGACAAACAGAAGTATTATTATTAAGAATATCTTAAGAACAACAGGAATTCTTTCTCCACCCTGCAGAACTAGCAGATTAAAATGATCAAAAAATTGAAATGACATAATACATTAAGTCATTAAAATTAGTATACTGATTAAGGAAAAGTAAAGCCAGTATTGATAACAAGTGAACAAAATACATAAAACCAATAGAGATCTGTTCTTATAGTCAGTTTTTATAGAAGACTATTAAATTAGTGCATCTTTATCTTGGACATAGGTTGATATATAAGGAAGAGGTGAAAAGAATGGATAATAAGTTATATATAAAAATGGATAATAAATTTTATAAAAAATATTTAATATTCAAAAACAGTTGAATTTCAGGCAGCTTTTCAATACCTTGGCAATATATGCAACACAAATTATTTACATCATCAACCTAATTCATCCCCTTTCTTATCTTTAAATATCAGGTGTAGGCAAGTGCTAGGAGCGGTGCTGACTGCTGAGAATGCGGAGACTCTAGAATGATCATATGGGAACCCCTGCTCCTATCATCCATATCAGCTAATCCACAAACTACATATTCTTTTAAAGGAATATGGTTGAAGATGATGTAAATCAGGGCAATAGAAACAAAGTAAAAATTAATCTCTAAATCTGGAAACTGTACCCTTGAGTTGAGAGGGAAAAATGAGGAGTAGGAGAAGAAAGAGAGGAAGAGGAACAGGAACCATTTAAAAAGCTTTTGTATTGAAAAGAGCTTTTTGTCACAAAAAGAAAACAAGGATTAGATTTTATTAGGCATAGCAATAAAAGAATGAACTAAGAAGCAGCTCTTGTTTTTTTCATGTAATCCCATTTTAAGTAACAGTGCTAGAATCAGAATAAAAAACACAAGCAAGGAAGCATGTGATATTTACTAATGACTAAACTTAATGATTTTTCCTCCCTTTGTCACTGGATATATTATCAGCTCTAAATTAAGGTGAATTTTATATTTAATAAATTAGATAGAAGCCTAAGTTAGTGTTTGGGGTAGAATTTTTCTCTCCCGTGGCAGTAATCTTTTGTAAAATAAGTCCTGAATACACATTAATTAGTATTTTGCTTCTTTCTCTGAAAACAAACCTGGCTGCATAAAACCTCAGGAAATTGTTGGCACACACACATTTTTATGTGTTGGGAAGAATGGTGGTAATAAGGTGCAATGCATTTTTCTTTTTTCTATAACTTTTCTTGAATCAGGTAAGATATTTGTTTACATGCAGATTGATCCACCCTCTCCCTGTCATTCATCTTCCACAAGTCCTGCTAAAATAGTCTAGAATAAAAAGTGGAAGGCATTCTGACTGGATAGTTTCTCAATGAAAAAATTGAAAATAAAAAATCTTATCTATGATTTTAAAGATCGAAGTCTAAAAATGTAGTTTAAACAGTTTTTTTTTTTTTTTGTCTTTTGTCTTTTTTCCGTGTCCGGCAACGGATTGCAACCCTC
>NW_007732610.1:60827-62197 GCF_000696425.1 Galeopterus variegatus
AATAATAAAATACGTGGAAATAGCCTTACCGGGAGGTACAATAGGACCACATGAGTTAAAATTTCAGTAATTGTGTAAATTTGTACTATTTTCTTAACTTTTTTAAACTACAAATGTTCCATCTCTATAATGGAGATAATAATGGTTCATAAAGTTGTAATAAGAATTGAGATAATTTATACAATTATCTTGATTAATTTTAAATATTTATTGCCAGGAAAAAAATGTGAAGGTTTGTTTTTTGACTTTCCTTAGGCAACTTGGTGGTCCCCTTCTCCCAGGATGTCACTATGTTGATGTCAAACTTCGTTCAGACACCCGATCCACGTAGTGCATTACAGCACAGAACTCCTGGGCTCAAGCAGACCTCCGGCCTCAGCCTCCAGAGTAGCTGGGACATAAGGGACATGCCACTATACACGACAGAGTCTGCTTTTGGATTAACTTTTAAGCCTTTAAATTTACTTGAAACTACCTCTACATCTTCCAATTACACAACCTCAGGAAGCATAAGCAAGTGATTAATTTAATAAACATATATTGTGATAAAAAAAATCGCTTGATGTTCTGAGTGAACATAAGAAATGAAAATTAATGTATACAAGTGTAAAAATTGTATTATTTACGCTCATTCTGAACCATTTACAAAGTCTTCATATACTATATGATTGCATTATTATAAAATGGAAACTCTAAATACAGGTTAAATGTGGAATTGATTTATTAAAGTTATGTAATAATACATAATGCTCTTTTTGATATAGATTTGTAAATAATTTTCTTATGAGAGAACAACTAATATGCTAATTTATTTCAGCTCATTAGATGAAAGTGGTGAGATAAAAGATTTGCTTAGAAAATAAAATTAGGGAATCACTTTGTCATTTCCCCCTGATTCTGATTGAACCGAAATATGAAATATGTCTTCACTTCTACTGAGAAGTTCTTTTTGACTATCTTTCAAAAAGTGCGTTTAGACTAATAAATTACCCAGAGCTGGTTATGAGAATCTTCTTCTCGTGGATGGGTTGTACCCTCTTCATTACATAAAAAGACATTGTGAAAAGAAGGCATTTGAATCACAGAAAACACACAAAGGGGAAAAAAAAATGTATGTTGCTCATTGTAAAATTATATTGGGAAAACTTACATTCAGGCATAACTAAACCATTACTTAAGTGTTATAAAATGGGTCAAAAGAAACAAACTAGTGGTTTCTGGTAGATGGTCAGTGGACTTCCACTGATTTAAATTTTCCCCTCTTCTTTTAAAGATCTATGTTGGTTATAAATTGATAACAATGAGTTGGGTGTGTGTGCGTGCATGTGTGTGTGTGTGTGTGTGTGTGTGTGTGTGTGTGTGTGTGTGTG
>NW_007732610.1:63631-64763 GCF_000696425.1 Galeopterus variegatus
GATGGAGACAACCTCAAAAATCGTTATACCTTACACATCAATTTGTTGAGTAGAGTTAGCATGTCATACATAATGACAGGTGACAACATAGAAAATTGTTCATGAACTTGCAAGAAACTCACCAAGTACTTCCATGTAATGTGGTTTAGTCTTTGTGGGGGTCAAAGAAAGTAACTTGTGCACAGGTTCCACAGATATTTTATTGAACTTTAAAACATTATTTGAAATGAAACATTTCTTATGTTACCATATATACATATATGATATGTAAATTAATGAATACTAATTTTTTTTTCTAGTATTTTATTTTGAAAAACCTAACACAGTTGACAAATCCAAAGGAGTAGTGCCTTTAAAAGTTGACAATATACACAATGAATCAAATTTTTTCTTTTTCCCTTCCTCTCTTTGTCACCTCATTTAATAAACCTTTTTTGAGTGTTTGCTCTGATCTAGGCATTGGTTTTAAAATGGCATGTAGGGCATACCTGATGACACTGGAGAAATCGCAGTCTATTAAGGGAGATAGATACACACAGATTNTTGACCTAGAAAAGCTTTTTGTCATAAAAAGGATTAGACTTTATTAGGTGCAACAATAAAAGAATGAACTAAGAAGCAGCTCTCGTTTTTTTCATGTAATCCCATTTTAAGTAATAGTGCTAGAATCAGAATAAAAAACATAAGCAGGAAAGCATGTGGTATTTACTAATGACTAATCTTCAGCCAACATCTCAGATCATTTTGATATTAAAATATGAATCTCTCTGTTGGACACTCTCAACTCAACTCTGACAAAGATCCTAAAGTAAAATATTGTGGTAACTGCATTATTTCTACATTGTAACCCAGTTTGCTTGTGATAAACAGCCTCTGTACCAAATAGAATAGGGTCAGAGGACGATGTTCTAAAAAAAGAAAGAGAAAAGAGACAGGTGTGTTCTGGGAATTTGTTTAAGAGAATATTTATATGGCCCACTGTTATACTCATTTCTTCTTCTGAAGAGGTACAGGTAAAAGTGTGTGTTTCATTGTTATCAGAACAATATACTGTGAATTATTAGTGCCCAGGTGCCTAAGAGTAACACAACATGAGAATAACAATGCAGGTTATGCTCAACATATTGATAAT
>NW_007732610.1:65518-68426 GCF_000696425.1 Galeopterus variegatus
AATCAAGAGTAATATGTCTTAATGGGACTTGATTAGGCATGGCCATGTGCCGTAGATTGGATGGCCTCCCCAACCCTCAACCTCATTGAGGATTAATCCCCACCATAATCATTGCGGGTAGAAAATCCTATTGTAATTGCAAAGTGGAGCCTTGAAGGAGTGATTGGATGGATTATAGGACCTTGCAGTAGTAAATGGATTAATAATGGTGGTCAGGAGCATGGTTCTGGGGGCTTTAATAAGACAATGAATGACAAAGTTACTCTCTGCTCTCTGCTCCACCATTTTACAATGTGGTACCCTGCTGTTACTGAAGTCACCACCAAAGAAAGCTTTCACCAAATGTGTTCCCTGGACTTTGGACTTCCTAGCCTCAGAAACTGTAAGCAACAGAAATGGACTAATATACCGTGTGAGGAAAATTCATATTACTTCTTTATAAATATAAAATCACTTCTTTTTCTGATGTAAATATTATTAATACAATATAACTACAGAGACTGAGATAAAAATATGTGATGCATCTTGACATTTTCTATAGAGTCATCATTGATTTGTTGTTATTCAGTCACCATTTTTCTTCTTATTAATATATAGAAAGCCTACGTTAATATCTGGTCATTTTCTTACTTGTGGGCTAATTTGTTAAATGGTATAATATGGGATGATGCTGAAAATATTGATTAATGTGAGGCGTGGGAATTATTGCTTTATATATTTAGGCATTGTTTTTGTGTTTTTCATTGGATAATTTTAAGGTAAATGGACATAATATTAATTAAACATTCTGGTTAAAATATAACTATATTTAAACTGAAATTTAAGATTTTAATATTTATTTTATAGTTACAGCAATTTAGATTGTGAGATTTAGGCTTAGAGATAGACATAGAGATCAACGCTGCAGAATAGAGAAATCAGCAATAGACCCACTCACATATGCACAACTTATTTTTGACAAAAGTGAAAAAGCAATCCAACTCTGGAAGGAGAGCCTTTGAATCAAATAATGCTGGAGCAATTGGAAATTCATAGGCAAATAAACAAAATTTGACTTAAACCTCACACCACAAAAATTAACTCAAAACTGACAGAATTAAATGTAAGAGATAAGACTCTCAGAATTTCAGAGTAAAATAAAGGAGAAAATATTTGGGACATAGGGCTTGGAGAACAGATTTAGACATGACAGCAAAAGCATGATCCTTGAAAAAGAAAAAAAAATCAATAAATTATAGTTTATTTTAAAAAAATCTAATCAAAACAAAAATGTGTTTTGCAAAATACCTGATTAAGAAAATGAAAAACTAGCTACAGTCTGGGAGAAAATATTTGTAATGCACACATCTGACAAGGGACTCATATCTAGAAAATATAAAAACTCAAAAGCAAAAACTCAAAGTAAAATAAATAAATAAATAAAATCCAGTAAAAAAGAAGAAACAAGAGACAGACAAGGAGAAACATCTTAACTAAAAAGGATATATGGGGGATGTTCAACATTACTATTAATTAGGTAAATACAAATTAAAACCACAAGTTGAGATCGATACGTACATATCAGAAGATTAAAAAATAAAAATCTTGTGCCAATACTAAGTGCTGTCAAGAAGGCAGAGAAGGTGAATCCCTTATACATTGGTTCTGGGAATGTAAAATGCTACAGCTCCTCTGGAAAATATTTTGGCAGTTTCTTAAAAAAACAAAACACATGTACCACTTGACTAAGCTATCTCTTCTCTGAGCATTTGGATGCGACAACTTGAATGAATGTCAATAGAATTATGCTGAATAAAAAAAAGAATCCATTATATAACATTCTTGAAATGACAAAAGTGTAAGATGGAGAACAGAGTAGAGCTGTCAAGAGGTGGTGACATGAAGGCGTGGTGGAGGGAGATGGCTGTGACTGTAAAAAGACACAAAGAATCCTTATGGTGAAACTCATCTATAGCCTGACTCTGATGATAATTACAAGAATCTACATAATCTACACATATAATATGATTACATGGAACTAAACATATGTGCACACACACTCGTGTGTGAAAGTGAAACTGGTGAAATCTAAATAAGGTTTGTGGATTATATTAATGTCAATTTCTCAGTTGTGGTACTTATTATACTATAATTATGCAAGATATTATCATTCGAGGAAACTGAGTGGAGGATATACACAATATCTCTATTTTTTCTTATAACTACATTTGAATCTAAAGTCATCTCAATATAAGGTATTTTTAAAATACATAGGAAATAAAATTGTGTAGGTTAAAATCAGTGCACATATTAAGTAGGTTGTCATATGTGTGGTCTTTACAAGCGATAAGAAAATATATTTTTAATACAATTATCCTTATATGTTAAAGTCAATAAAAATGTTTAAATAAAAAAATAATTTTTCTCAATATATTATCACATACTTTTTGATAAAGTTTTTCTAGCCTAGTCTAAGATGCATTTTTTCCCAACTTTTCTCTCTAATTCTATATTGTAGCATATTTCCCACCATCTTATTTAATTATACCATCAGACTCTTTCCATTGCATAATGTTAGTTGATGTAATTTAACACAGCAACAGCAGTCTGGAAATTTAATAAAAGTATCACAGTAATAGATTTTTATGAACAGTAACATTTTTTAGTGTTTACCATATTATTTTCATTTTTCAATATATATAAAAATAATTAACATAACATTTGCAAGTTTCACAAAATTAAAAATATATCCTGAATTGTCATAGTGATGTTAACATTCAGAAATTCTAATTAATAATGGAAACATTATATACAGATGAATATTAAAAAGTGATCATTAGAAACTGTCAGATTATCAGGGGAATATCCACAACAGAACTTTCAAAAAATTTCAGTTAACAAACTATCACTTCCATTTGTCACTGTGGTA
>NW_007732610.1:69018-75072 GCF_000696425.1 Galeopterus variegatus
CCTAGTCTAATCTATCTATAAGATAGTGACATTCCCGCTTATAGGAGATATAGGTGATTAAGCAATGCTATCTGCTTTGATCTACTATTTATTGCCAGTTAGGTTGCTTTTAGTTCCATCTAATGGAAAACCTAATTAAGCTATCTTAAACAATGAAGATTTATTGGCTCTTTTAACTCACAGTGCAAGCAGTAGTTCAGAACGGACACGATTTGATCACGGATCTGAATTTGTTTTCCTCTCATTTTCATGTGTGTATTGCCTTCACATTTAGTTGGGTTCCCTCATAGTTGAAGATGTCTGGAGCAAGCATCTATGCTCACTAATAGGAAACAAAGTCCCAAACTTTGTGTTGATGGAGCCACTATTCATTCAATGCCTACTACCTGTGTAATGAACGTGGTACTTAGATTGGGCCTAGTTAGGCTCAGATCCCAAGTGAATGGGACATCACATAATTCTTGAAAACGAAGTTGAAACTATTCTGGCCTAATTGTTTATTATAATTTTATAAGGAGGGAGTTGAGAAGTGACTCTTGTGATATGTGGTGTACATTTAGTATCTCAATCAGAGAGACAACGTGAACCATGAAATTGGGAGATATTATTGATGGGATTTGGTTGCAGTGTTATAGCTATAAAGCCTTGAGTAACTGCTTGGATAGTTGGATTTTCTGTGTGAAGAATTGAAAATATATCTATACAGCAAACAAAAAGAAAACTAAAATGTGAAAATACTGTGTATCTCAGTTGCTGGTGCTGTCAGAATTTTTGTGAAGAACATGTTATTTTTGTTTATGGATATTTGATATTTTATATGAAACACTGACAGTACACTGCTACTTGTAGAGCAGATGAAAAGTGAACCTGGCAAAAAGTGAAAAAAAAAAATGCTCCACTTATTGAGGTATCAAAAATAAGCACACATTTTGATAAAATATGATATTCCCTTCTGACTCCCTCTACTCCCTCACTACAATATTTAGGTACAAAAAATTACAATAAATATGTATTTTGAAATAGGCACAGAAACAAAAATGATTTTATAATGTCTAGAATAAAATATTTAAATCATCAATTAATTAGAAAACATCACGGAAATAGAGCAGGGTTTAAGAACTCAGCATTTCTTTCCTACACTTGTGATGCATGGAAAAAGTTCAAATGGGAATCTTTATATAAAGTAGGGCTGACATGGTAAGTTCAGAAGTGGGGTATTAATTTTAGACATAAAGATAAAATGAGAATGAATGTGTGGGATCAAAAGAAGGAGGAAAGTCAGAAGGTGCCAAAGAGCTCAGACAAGAAAAAGGCTAAAGGGAAGTCTGACCCAGGGAAATTCCATAGACAGAATTAGTTTCTGACAAATTTCAGTGAAAAGGTATTGTGGAAGGAGTGATATATCTGTTGATATTTCTAACAAATGACCTTGGTATGTGCATTTCAGTCTCTTTTGAATTTTTGAGGTAGTGTGTCCCAGAAACGAATTTGTTTCTCTCAACCTCCCAATCAAAAAATCAAAATTTTCAGCAAGACTCTTCTTTTTTAGAAGTTGACAAACTGTTTCTGAAACATATACAAAAAATAGAGTTGAAATAATTTCAACAAAGAATATAGTTAAAAGATTTTGCAACCTGATTTCAACACTTCTTATAAAGCTTTTTTACAGTAGGATAACTGTATTAATGGTGTTATTAAACATGCGTTCATGGTGAAAGGACAAATTTATTAATGGAACAGAAAAGGGCATCTACAATAAACTCAAATATATATGGTCAATTAATTTTGTAACAAATGTGCTAAAGTAATTTCATGGAGAGAGGATAGACTTTCCACCAAATGGTGATGGGAAAAGTGTATGTCCATAAGTTACAAAAATAAACCTGGACCAGTATCTCATATCATTCACAAAAATTAAGTTCAGATAGATTGTATAGAAAAATATAAATTATAAAGTTTGTAGAAGAAAACTTAAGGCAAAAATCTTATACAGGACACAAGAAGCACTAACAATAAAAGAAACAGAAATAATGTATAATACCTCATCACAACTAAAAACTGTGTTCTTCAAAAGATGCTGTCAATAATAATATTGATTGTATGAGTGGAATACCATCTAGGAATTAAAAGAAACAAACTACTGATTTTTCTAAGAGCATAAATAAAATTCTGTTAACTGAAAGAAGCTGGACACACAAATAAAATGTGCACTGAATGATTCTAGTTAATATTGTTCTAAAAAGGCAAAACTCAGATTAAGATTTGATGAGAAATACCAAATCAGTAGTTGTCTCCAGTTGAGGAGCAGAAAAATGGACTGCAACAGTGACATAAAAAAACTTTTTGGATGATGGAAAAGGTCTGTACCTTAACTGAGGTAGAGCATATATTTGTCAACACACATTAATCTGTAAACAAAATCTGTGCACTTCATTTTAGGAAAATCATACTTCAATTAAGTTGATTAAAAAAACAAAAATTATTTTTGAAACTTAGACTTTGTGAATTATATGATTATAATTCTTTATCACATAGTAACACAAGATCTTGCAAAATCCAAATGAAACAAAAAGACTGAAAACAATGAGTCTTAGGAAAGGAAAACACTTTACATACTTTACAGTGTATAAAGTCTTTAAAATTTTTTTTCAAATATTTTCATTGATAGAAGAGTTTCAGAAGGTTAAGGCATATAGGATGGCATTGTTGGCAGATAGCAGAAGCTGAAGAGGAAAAGGAAAATGTACAGATTAATAAGGTGTATTTTTTCTTTGCAGTGTACATTGCTAAGGATTTGAAAACGTATGAGCAGTATCAAGAAGAAGAATGACTGGATCTTTACAGTATTAAGACAAGGCCAGAAGAGCTTTTGATTTCAGAGCTTGTCATGCTTGAGCAAGAATAAGCAAACTTTCTAGCAAAAAAGATCAAGCTCAGTTTGAAATTACAACCATGTGACAATTATGAATTTTGTAGAGTACCTTCTCTCAGATGCATAAATACCCTCTTGCTCCCTCTTTTCCCTCCCTTCTTCCATCCCTTCTTCTTATCAATAACGTAAATCCTTATCAATAAATCTATGTTCTTATTTTAAATACAACTTACATATAAAATATGCTGCTGTCATTTTTTAAAAAAAATATTCCATCGTTATACATTATAAACTTTTTTGGTTTCCTAGGGTACCTGGAAGTCAATTTCTTTTACTAAGGATATAGGCCTATATCCCTCCCTGACAATGCAAAGTATATAGGTGGAAATACTATAAGTAAATATCTTGAGATAAGGTCCTGCCTCTAGGCAGAAATTCAGGAAGCAATGCCTTATGTATAGTTAATGGACCATGTCATAAAGACACATATTGCTAGACAATGAGAACTGATGGATATACAAATGTTTCAATTGTTTAGGTAGAGTTTTATGGCCAGGAGTATTTTGGCCCTGGCCATCTGGGAACAACTTATAAATATGTATACAGATCATTTTCAAATACATATTTTGCCTTTGTGATGATAGGTAGATATGTTTCCAGCAGGAAAGGTATTCAAAAGTACACAGTCTGCTTCCCTTAAGCACTGCGAATATAATTTGCATATAAGTTGCTTACATTCAGTCTTGAGCAAGGGGATTCTAAAAGCTACAAAAGTTTGATTGATTGAAATTGAATATAGCTTTATTGCTGTTATTGCTATTTCAGTGTTCTCTCTCTCTCTCTCTCTCTGTGTGTGTGTGTGTGTGTGTGTGTGTGTGTGTGTGTGCGATTTTAAAGTGTCAGATTCCACCTGAGAATAACTTACTATTTTTTATGTGAACAATTTTAGGTTAATGCTATTGTGAAACACACTCATAATTACATAACTGCTGCACAGTGTGTTTTCTATAACTAAACGAATAAACATTATGCAATTTTTTAAAGTTATGGCATAAACAAACACTATGCTCTCTTTTCCATGCTATGAGGAGCATTTATTTTTAAGGCTGCCACTTCTGAATTTCACTGAATTCGAACAAAACAACACCAGACAAGGGATATTCTTTCTATAAGATTGTAGGTGTCTGCTCAAAAGCTACGCTTTCCATCACTTTTAAACAAAACTGTCACTTTGCAAAATTAGATTATTAATTTCCACAAGGCATGAATCTCAACCTTCCTGCTACTTTTTCAATATAATCATTAAGGGAAAGTTCATGAATACTTAATGAAAAAAAGGCATTTACATTATATAAATACTTTCAATCTCCTGTTCTGTATGCGGCGGCTGCACTACCATCTGGCAAAGGTTTCAGATGACTGGAGCTGAAGCAATAAATTAATACAGTAAAAGATGCTACCAACAGTGTTAAACCAATTAAAATGCTTGAAGCAAGCTCAATGCATGTTAAAATGTTTTGTCTGCTTCTGCCAACAGCCATGCACAAAGCTATATAATGAGCCAACCATGGCTGAAGGGAAGTTAGGAGGAGTCAAGGGTGCTCTTTGTTGTGGGCACTTATAACAAAGACTTACACAATTAAAAAGTAAATACTGACAAAATCCCACCCCCCTCACAAGGACATCTCCACCTATCAGGCAAAAGGTGAACTCACTGTTTATCCTTATTGAACATACAAATATAATTTGTATTCCAAATGACAAAGTTTGGGGTTTCATGTCTCTTTGAGAAATCTCTACTTATTGGGATTCATTAGTGAAAAACTAACATTGTTTCCCCAATTTCCAGAAATAACTGCTTGATTAAAGAGAAGATATTGACACAAAATGACTTTAAAAAAAAAGTATTTTTTCTGTAGTGTATTTATTGTTTTGTTTTGTCTTAAAGCTAATTTTTATTTTAAATGCAAACGGCTAAAAAGAAAGCAAGTGAAGATTTTATAAATGTCTTTCAAAATGTAGATGATTCTTATAAGCTTATTTAAGATATCCAATGTATATCTGGATACACAAAATATAGTAAAATTAATAATCAGAGAACAATTAACTCTCATAATGCATCTGTAGTGTATAGCATATATTGATAGGCAATAAATTAGAAAAACATAAAGTACATATTTCTTATCCTAAGAAATTTAAATTTTCACAAGGCAAAATGTCTATTTTATCTATTTATCTACTTATCTTTCTATCTACCTGTTTGTTAATCATCATCTACCAATCGTCTATATCCAGATAGACAGCATTTATATGCATTATCAATGAAAAAGGCACAGATAGTGTTCAAGTTTCTTGAATGACACTAAGAAAATTCAGTTCCGTTTTGCCTTATCACAGTGACTATAATATCTAGGAAGCTTTCAATATGTATTAGTTGTCATTATTATAAAGAATATTGTTCTCCTAGGAAAATCTCCATGGATGCTATAAACTATTTAAGTTGATTTCATATATACTTAATTCCAATTCCATTCCAAAAAAATATCATTGAATCTTCTGTTCGTTTTATTCATTCTTTGGCAATCAGAATATGCATCTGAGGATAATTCTTAAAAATGTGACAATTTTCATAAAATCACTCCACAAAGTATATAAAGTGCACTGACAATAATAACTTTGTAAGTGTTCTTTCATTATAATTAATATATAACTCAGAGATGCTTTAAAGACAGCTTTTTAGTGATAAATCTTTTTTTTTTTTTTTTTTTTTTTTTTTTAAAGATGACCGGTAAGGGGATCTCAACCCTTGGCTTGGTGTTGTCAGCACCACGCTCAGCCAGTGAGCGAACCGGCCATCCCTATATAGGATCCGAACCCACGGCCTTGGTGTTATCAGCACAGCACTCTCCTGAGTGAGCCACGGGCCAGCCCTTTAGTGATAAATCTTGAAGCACAGCAAGCTTACAATACAGTTTTCTATGCTCATCAAAAATGAATTGAGTAGATTATTATGATGGTAATTTTGAAATATAGTACACCTGTGTGAAACATTATTAGAATAGTCTGGATCCAATTTGCATAAGGTCAATCATTTAGTATTCAATGGACTGTCTTTATTTTAAATTAAAATAATGTTTTCCTAACTTCAAAATAAGTAAGATTGTGATTAAACTTGTATTTTT
>NW_007732610.1:75395-77236 GCF_000696425.1 Galeopterus variegatus
TTTTTGAACTTAGAGCCCTTAATATTCTTTTCAAAAGTCACTTATGCACATAAGTACTTCACACACTGTTGGTGATGTGATCATAAATGGAGATTTTAATTTAAATATAGGTAGAGGTTATGTTTCACATAACGAGGTTAAATCATGACAAGGTAAAAATGAAAATAATATCAGTTTGTGCTGCCAATTTAATATTCAGGACGTTAACTATATTAAGCTTATGCTATTATTTGATCATCCTTCCTCAGTGGCGGTCCTACAACCTCCAATTGTATTAATTTTGTTTCTATTTAAATTCTGATAAACTTTTGACATATTGGCCATAGGGTATGCAGATGTGAACACAGGATAACAAAATAGGATCTATAAAGTCAAGGAAGATAATATGGGCAAAAAAATAGTTTGTACCATAAAAACATTATTGCTAAATTCAAAGAAAGGCTTGGGTATTAATATAATAATTTGAAGTGAATGTACTGATTCTTAAGCAACTTTATAAAATAGGCCTAATAGTCTAGCTTGGGCTTCCTTACCTGGAAGCTAGTTTCCAAGAGGACAAACCCCAATATGTAAGCATTAAAAAAAAAATTGCTGTTTATATCATATTGGCTAATGTTTCATTGGCCAATGTAAGTCACATGGTTCAAGCTCATAGTGACTGTGGGAGGGAACTACATAAGTTCATTGCTGCAAGGATTGTGGAGAACCATTTATATAACTATCCCCCACAGTAGCTTTTACCCTTTTTTCCAGTATTTTGATTATGAATCACAGTTGTCAAATTCTTGCAAAATAAAGGATCTGATTTCCTGGCTATAAGAACTCAATTATATATAAACCAGGGGAAATTTATTCATTTCAGTCTACCTTCCCTTTCAATTTTAACTTTTTTTACATCATATATATGTATATATATAAAATCATTGCAAAGCAAGTAAAGAAACATTAATGGACATTATAAATTAGGCAAATTACAATTCAACATGCTATCACTTCTTAGTTCTGAATTCTGGAGGGAATGCTAACTCCATATTCATAATTCTTTATCTTTCAAACCACCTTCTTTCCCATATAGCATGATACTCTTCTCAATCTGGTTGAAGCTGAATATTTGACAGTCAATAACCACTTTCAAGGAATTCAAAGGTGTCTTCCAAACAATCTTGCAGCTCTTCTTTGAAATTGTCAAGAGTATACAACTTATTAAGTAGTACTACTTCATGCATATTCAAAATGAAGGGTCAGATTTAAGGGACTTCTTTATAGCTTACCCCATGTTTGACCAGCCTTTGATAGTTTTATTCACTATTAAATAGTTTAACCCACACAAAATAATAAGCATGCTAAGTTTTTTTATGTTTGTTAATAAAGAAATTAAGGACAGATGTGCTGCTGAGAGGTATATATTATTACAAATAAAGTTCCCCTCTGTAGGGCGTTGAACAGTGACCCCAAAAAGATGTGCCCAAGCCCTAAACCATGGTACCTGTCAATGTGACTTTATTTGAAAATAATGTCTTTGCAGATGTAATTAAGATAAGGATTTCAAAATGAGATCCTCCTGAATTAGGGTGGGCCTTTAATCTAATAAAGGGTGTCCTGATAAAAGACAGAATATGAAAAGACAAAGAGTCACATGGGAGAAGACCATGTGAAGATGGGTGTGTGATTGCAGTTATGTAGGTACAAGCCAAGTAATGCCAGAAGGCACCAGAAGCTAAGAGAAAGGCATGGAATGCATTCTTCCTCAGAGTCTTCAGAAAGAACCAACTCTGCCTATGCCCCACTTGTGGCTCCCAGAATGGTGAGAGAACAAGTTGCTATTGCTTTAAGTCACTCAG
>NW_007732610.1:77898-80102 GCF_000696425.1 Galeopterus variegatus
TCTGGTGAAGGCTGATTCTTTCTGCTTCTGTGATGGTGCCTTGTTGCTGTGTCCTCACATGGCAGAAGCCAGGAAGACAGAAAGGGCCTCTTAACACTGTTACATTAGGAAATAAGTTTCAATATGAGTTTCAGGGAGGATAAACATTCAAACCATCGCACTCTCCTTCCTTTTAGTTAGAGACTATATTTTTGAATCTCTGTAGTTGTCTGTGGTCATGCTACTAATTACAGCAAATAAAATGGAAATGGCAGTGAGGTATGTACTTCCAGAACAGATATTTATAAAGTAATTGTTTGCTTTCTACTTCTTCTTTCCTCTTTGCTACAGGCTGAGATGTGAACTTAATAATGGAAGCAGACTTACATGTGCACCTGAGGACAGCACCCTCAGAGATGGCAGAGCAGCATGATGCATCAGAGCTCCTGGCGGTGCAGAACCATCAACCTGGACCAACTGCCACTATGAACTGCTATGTAAGAGACCAATACAATTGTGTTGTATTTGCACCACTTCATTGTAGAGTATTATTCTTACACCTAAATAATAGCTATATAAACATTAGTTGAATTATTTCCCTGTATATTATGTGAAAAAAATTATTATACTGATAAAAACTGAGGAGTTTATGCCTACGTTGAAAATTATTTCTAGGCAAATTTATTGCTCTGGGTTTTTTCAAGTAGCAGAAAAACAGAAAATTTGAAGTGGAAGTCATAAGCCTCCTGAAAAGTTAATGTGGATCACTGCTTCAGACAATTTCTTAAATAGAAATACATGGTTTCAAGTTAGAGGGTGGAAAGATTTTAAAAGACAGAAATCAGATAAAGACAAGAGGTGGCAATGTGTTAAATAGGAGTTGGTGGTATAGTACCACTGCAAAAAAAGTCAATGTTATTCTCAAGAGCACATACAAAGTACCTTCTTGTAAAGCAGGGAAATCAGTATTTGAAAAAAGCAGCCTTGTTCCAAGGACATCTAAAGCTCACTATGATACATTATTGCTCTGTTAAAGGAGACAGAAGCAATCAAAATAAACCTCAGAAAAGGAAAATAATTCTGGGCTTAAAACATATTTGCTATGTTTACAGTAGGTCCATTATATAGTTATAATATTAAATCCATCGAATATATTTCTCCATGCTTAAAATAACCCTTATTTTATTGTACATTTGTACGATATCAATACTGAGTTAGAAGCACCCTAAATTTTAAGGAAAACAGCGTTTCATCTGCTTGTGACATCGATTGCATATTTACTAGATGACCACTATGTAGCTGAATCAGTGTGTTCAAATATGTGAATCAAATTAACATTAAAAAATGTAATGTTTCACAGTATACAAAGAAAAAATAATAGCATTACATGAAAGTTGTTTAAAATGCTTATTCCATAATCAGGTATGAATACTTTTAGAGCAATCTTAATTGAAACCTAACTTAGGGTTTAGATTTCAGAGGAACCTTTATAAAGTGCCTTGGATATACAACTTGGGGAGGAAGACAATTAGCAAATAATTTAAAAACCAGTCACTTTGTCCAATTTTCTCCCCCAATACTTGAATACTTGATATGGGGTACTCTTCTCCCGTATTTATTAGGATTGCCATCGATAATTATTTTTTTTTATTTGAAGTAAATATTTATTCAGTTAACCTTAGGATCAAACACAAGCAAGAAAAGTTTGAGCAATCTATGTGCCCAATCTATGTGCCCTGTTGAAAATCTGAACAGGGTAGCTTCTCTCAAAGTACTCCAGGATAGACACCTTGTTATGATGTGTGTCTTCTTAGCTGGGGACCCTATTCAGAAATTCTCATTTTTTCACACACTCTAAGTACTCTATACCAGGAAGGGTAGATGTAATCTCCAAACTCAGCATCCTTCCTGGAGAGTTGTGAGGTGCTGGCAAAGACTAACAGGGCCGAAGCAGCACAGATCTCATTTCCTACCTGCACTGGATGAAAAGTCTCTTTCCTCCGTGGGTGCTCACTTCCTCCTGCTGCAGTCATTGAATCATCAGTGTAAATGGCAGTGACTGAAATTGAGGTCTTCACTCACTTCACGGCCAAAATATCACAGTCTACAGCAATAGAGAGCTTTATTCTCTTCATGTTCTTATTTGGAGTGTGAACTGGTCACATCTGGTGTTAATGTGGGAAAAATGGAAGCACCAAGGCAGAGGCTTGGGAAGGACTTCAGAA
>NW_007732610.1:82131-83251 GCF_000696425.1 Galeopterus variegatus
AAGCAGAGAGAGCAGAGAGAGAGAGAAAGACAGACTCTCCTCTTCTTTTAAAGCCCTCAGAGCCACACCTCTGACTGCCATTATTAATACATTCATTTCTGCATCGTCTTATAGTCCAATCGTTTTTTCAAGGCTCCACCTTTCAATTAAGTAATAGGATTTCCCACCCTCTTAACAGCCACACTGGAAGCTATGTTTCTAATACCTTAAACTTGGGGGAAACAATTCAAGCTTCAGGGAGTTTGGGGGGACATAATTCAATCCAATACAGGTCTCAAAGAATTAAACATCCGGCAGTTTCTCATTCTTTTTCCTTGTGATTCATAGGAAGATTATAGCGTATAGAGCTTTTAAAAAGTTTTTCTTTTTTTTTTTTCCTAAGACTCTTTCTTTTCCAAGGTGGACTAGTGGATATTTTTATATTCAATCCGTTACAAACACCAACTTTTAAAATAAAACAATTATCTTCATCACAGAAAGAATTTTATGACAAAATAAATAAATATTGAGATCATTTAGAATAATCTTTTCTTTTAAACACACAGTAATTAAGGGGTAGAGAAAGTAAACCATGTGCTCACGTTCATACTGTTAATTAAGGGCTAATATAATTCTAGGTTCCAACATTTAGGCTTAAATTTATTTTTACTATATTAGCTCTCTCCATAATTTTATACAAATAAAATTGTCATACTCCTTAAGAAATTTATTTGAAAATATGAAACTTAATTAGTATTGTGTTCATAGTATGTCAATATAAAATTAGAGCTATGCATTAGTGGTTCTAACTTGAAGTTGGATAAACAACACATTTTTTATATTATTCAGAAACATCAAAAATAAAATAGGTAGAATTTACTATATCATTTTTATCTCTGTGATAATTTCTGCTGTTGCCGTGTAGTCAATTATGTTGCATATAAAACTTTGTAATTTTCAAATTTCTTCTGATCTGTCCTATGCACCAAATTAAGTTTTATTTTGTTAGTTGGTCCTCCCAAAGCGTTCTTCCAAGTAAACTAGAAATTATGCCCCCTTCTTTAAGACAAAATTTTCTACTACCTGTTTGAATATTTTTATGCAATTTCTGCTTTCTGTGAAGTTAAACTTAAAAAAAAAA
>NW_007732610.1:83466-84346 GCF_000696425.1 Galeopterus variegatus
TTAATCATCTCTTTAAAAGTACTGTCTCCAAATACAGTCACATTCTGAAGTACTGTACTTGGAGTTAAGGTTTAAACGTGAATTTTGAGGGGGACACAATTCAGCCTATAATTGTTAGCATGTGTTTCAAACAAATGAAAACGTAGATCTCTGCAGTGTTAAGAGGTAACACTACTGTGGAAAACTCTCTTATTCAATGGTTAATAGTTCCTAGTACTAGACTTATCTCTCTCTGTCTACTCCTGCACAAATCTTAAAATTTTTCTATGCTTTAGTAATCTCAATAGTGAAATTAAAAGGTGCAGCCAAAAGATTCTTCAGTTTCTTCTCACTAAAATTCAATGACCCATAAAATTTTTAAGTATGTAAAAATTCGTTTTGATTTCATACTACTTCTGATATTTTTATAATGTGAAATAACAAAGTACCAATTTCTCAAGGTTCCTAGGCTATCTTTTAAAAAAAGAATATAACTTTTTCCACTTTGTTGCCTTCAAAGTTTTGCTATCAGGACTGTGTTAAAAATGCAAAATGAATTTTTAACAGAGCATTGACACTTACATTGTTAATGTGCCTCCAGGCATGTAATTAGCTTAGAAGTTTAATCTTTTATATTCCAAAGTTTGATCAGAATGCATAAGCTCAGAAAAGCTATAAAGTATTGACCAGCATCTTTGTTAAAAAAAAGTAAGTTCTAAGCAGCACATTCTGTAAATGCAAATGCCCCTTCTTTCTTCTCAATAACTATATTAAATATAATAAGATTATTTTTTCTTGTTGAATATCAAACAGCAGCAAAGTGTCTGTTATCTTTTCTACCTTAGATTTTTGAAAGATCTATTTTGCTTGGGAAAACTTTAAAAGAGTCATGTGTAACTCT
>NW_007732610.1:84793-88921 GCF_000696425.1 Galeopterus variegatus
CTTAGATTTTTGAAAGATCTATTTTGCTTGGGAAAACTTTAAAAGAGTCATGTGTAACTCTCTGACAAATGAATGATTTATGCTATGAATGATTCATCTTTAAAAAATCATATCACTCATTAAGGGGAAAAAAAGTCTGTTAGGTGAATATATGAAATTGAATTATAATGTAGGCTATTTAAATGAATTAATGTTTCTAATTTATCTATGTTTTGTAAATACTAACATATATTTATATATGTAGTATTCAACCTTATATTTGAACATACAATAATGTTTATCTGATAGACAAGAATATGAGTAGGCATTAGAATTATACTAGATACTGGTAATTTAGGAGCAAAGAAAGGAAGGACCAGAAAAAGGAGGCTCATATATGAATTAGAAATATATCAAAATAGGCTACAGTTAGAGATACTAACCACATCAGTCTGAAGGTAACTTTATTTCATTTGGAGTGCTTGTGCATAGTTATATACTCTAATTGTTCAGAAGCTGTCTCTTTTATTACTTTTATATCCACTCACAGTTCAACACATAGTAGGTTGCAAGTAAGTCTTGATGATTAAAAGTTGCATGGGCCTAAAAGGAACATCAGAGAGTTCTATGGTGTCTCTGCTTTAGGGGAAATGTAGAGATTAGATCTGGTGTGGTTATGTAATATTTAGCCAGAAAAGATTAAAGTTTGGGTGTAAGAATAGTGTAGGTCATTACATCAAGAAGACAAAATAATATCACAATATAAAATAAACATCAGGGTGGGAGAAGTATGAAAAAAATAATTTGTTTTTGAATGTGGCCCCAGTCCTGTAACTGAGATAATCCTGATATTAGTGTTTCAAAAAAATTTTAGTGGTAGTTAATTTGCACCAGGCACTCTCCAGAAAGCAGCTATCCATGTATTAATGAGATAATGCAATCACCTTACAGAAGAAGTCTTTTGGACCTAGTTCAGGATCAGGACTGTACATGAACCAAAGTGGTTGGTCCTATTTCTGTGTTTGCATAGTATTGTATACATACCACTGAGATGGTAGAGTGCTCAAAAGATACCACATCTATATTTTTCTATGGATATAGTGAACTCATTCACTACTTCGTAAACTCTTTGAGATATGTCTTTATTTCAATTGTATGTGTATTACTCACAGCACCATTCATTCTTTTTAATAAATATTTATTGAACCTTTATTATGTGTTAATTATGGTGCTATATGCAAGACAATTGAAAGGAAATTTAGTATTTCTGGCATCAGTGAACTGTTGTCCATGGAGACACACTCTCTCTCTTTCATGTACACAGAAACACACACACTATACTACTACCTATATTTTACACAAGGAGCAGAAGTATTGAGAAAGTATGTTGAAACTTCTCTAAGTCAGTCAGGTATGCGTATCCAGCATTGTGGAATGCTTCACGTGAGGTTAGAAAAATGAACAGGAGTTTGTGTTGTAGTCAGTAGGGTAAAAGCATGGCATTTGTGAGAATTACTTGTGTTTTAGAGTCATAGAAATTCTGTTATTGTAGGAGTCTCAAGTGTGTGTACTGGGCTAGGGATTCCAGGAGGGGTAAATCAGGAAAAGCAGGGTAGAGGTCAGGAAAGGAAGAATAAGGAAATGAAGAAAGGAGAAATATTGGAGATAAGTTGATCAGTAGAAGGGGAGACAGATTATATAAGGATATTTTGTCATTATTAATAGAGTGTTTGCATTTTATACTTTATGGAAGAACGACTCATTGAGAAATTTAGCAGGAGTCTGACAATAAAAATTGTATGTGAATAAAACTTTTTGGCAAATAATAGATGCTTAGAAAATATTGAACTGAGAAAGTATAACACATGAAAATCGCAGAACTTATTTTGGGAACATCTGGAAACAGTCAGCAATGCAATGATTCCAAAGTAAGAGTGAACAGAGAAATCATCTAAGGTTGTGTATTGATCACACCAATTCCGAAGTCCACTACAGACTTTTAAATTATATTAACTGGGAATGGGCCCGGGCATCTGCATTTTAGCAAGCACTCCCAGGTTATTCTTATATAGGTGTATTTGACAATAATACTTTAAATGCAGCTCTGAGTGTCACTTCAGGATCAACTTAGGTACAAAGGGAACTGAGTTTAAAATCTGGCTCTTAACCAAGAATAGCAATGATAATAATGCAGAAGTGTATCTGTGTGTGTGTGCATGTGTGTGTGGAGGTATGCTGCCTCCAAACCTTTAAAAACACTATCCTAATTTAGACACCCAAAACCCAAAACCCAATAATTAATTCAGATGGAAGCACTTCTTATTTTAAGCAAAGAGACTGAGACTTAAAGAAGACAAGTGACTTACTCCGAATCACACAAGTTAAAAAGCAGAGGAAATACCAAAATTATGTTCACACACATGATTTCCTAGCTCATTTCAATTTCTTCTTTACCCCACTGCAATAGGTAGCCTATTTGCAGGATACCAGGCAAATCTGTTGTTATTTCTGATTCTCATAAATAAAATATTCAGTTCAGACAAGTGGTTCTCATCTGAGAAAGGTTTTGCCCCCAAGGGCAAATTTGAAAATGTGTTTTGGTTATTACATCTTCAAGGCAGAGCATCTAGAGGCCAGAGATACTGCTAAACAGTCTATAGTGCACAGGAGAGCACCCTGGTGATAAAAATTATCTGGACCAAAATGTCAATAGTGCTGAGGTTGAAACACCCTGATTCAGATAAAGTACATACTAAGGTTCATTCGAGCTCTAAAATTCAATGAATATCAAATTGCTTATGCATCTATCTGATGCAGCAAATAGGATACATTGAGGAAGTATCAGTGTTACTGTTATTGGATTTCTCTTTTGTGTAAATAATCCCAATAGTTCCTAATTCCCTAATTTCTTTTTATCCCGATATCTTTTAGACTCAATGTGTTATTTCAATATTTGTCTCTAAAATCCATTGAAAATAAAAAGAACATTAAGATTTACTGATTTCCTACTATGTGTTAGTCAATTTTCATGTATTTTGGCCCATTTGATTCTTAAAGCAGTTCTTTAACATAGGCATTATTATCTTCACTGCCCCTCTTGTATATAGACAATCCCGTAACTTTGGACTTAGAAATAAAGGTTTGGTTTTCCTCAGTAAAAAAATAAGTTGATTTTTTGTATCCACTTATCTTTCTAATAGGTGAGTCTGGTTAAACTGTCTGAACTTCAGCACAAATTCATGTGGCACAGAATCTCTCCATGCTGCAAAAGTGAGACTTTCAGGAAGAAAGGCAGATCAGCATATGTTTCACAGGACTCGGCTTGAGTCCTTGTCATCTTTCTGAGACACTATCAGTACCAAGCAAGGGAATCAGTCCACAAGGAGAAAAATCAGTAGACTTAGTTTTTTAAAAAGCAATCGTTTACAATTCCAAGATTGTCACTAGTTATCTATGTGATTTTCGGAAAGTTAATAAGTTCTGTTCTGATTTTCTTCAACTGTGAACTGTAAGGTTGGTAGCATCTTTTTCTAGTATCTTTTTCAACTTTACAAAAATTTCTAGCATCCTTTCCAACTCTATGAAATAAGATTTGCTGTAATTCACTCATTTGTAAATCGCTTGAAGACTCCCATAGTTCTTTGACAATTATCCTTATAGAACGTAGAAGAAAATATATGTATATTCATTTTAATTTTCTGCAAGTGATAAGGGCTTATTTTATGATTAAAAATGTGAGTGTGTATTCTCATTTTTAATAAACCTAAAATTTTCCAACTTCAGTAAAAATATTTTCAAACTTTTTAATAATTTTGGGTAAAAGTTTTAATTAGTGCTAGAGATATAAGGTTTATATCTAATAGAAAAAAAAGAAGGTTGACTTGTAATACAAATGTACAGTTACACATAACGGTCTTTTATTCATGAATTTCATAACACTTCTAAATAACTCCATAAGAGACCAAATGCAAAGAAGCCATGACTTTGTAGTGTCTTCCTAGTCTGTCCTTCCGTATATGCTTGCCAGTTCTCTGTCCATGCATTTGTCATGAAGGTAGTAATGTATGTTGGATTAAAATGAAAAAAGAAAAAAAAAAGCAAAGATACACTGGAAGATTACATTTTTATAGCAAATCCAAGAGCTTTTGA
>NW_007732610.1:89284-91195 GCF_000696425.1 Galeopterus variegatus
ATATATGCTTGCCAGTTCTCTGTCCATGCATTTGTCATGAAGGTAGTAAAGTATGTTGGATTAAAATGAAAAAAGAAAAAAAAAAAGCAAAGATACACTGGAAGATTACATTTTTATAGCAAATCCAAGAGCTTTTGATTTGATATTATATTGCTGACATTATAGAAAGAAGGTATAATGGGTCAATTAGTGTATTAGTGTCCCCCCACCCCTGCAATTTATGTCTACCTAAAACTTCAGAATGTGACCTTATTTGAAGTAGGGTCTTTGTATTTGTAATTAATTAGGTATCTTGAGATGATATCATACTGAATTTAGCATGGTCCCTGAATCCAAAGACTGGTGTATTTATAAGAAAAGAAGAGAACACAGAGACATAGAGAAGAAGTCCATTTTATGATGGAGTTAGGCAGAGATGGTAGTTGTACAACCACATGCCACAGAATACCTGGGGCCACCAGAAGTTGGAATAGGCAAGGAAGATTTCCTCCCTAGAATCTTCAGAGGGAGAATTGTCTTGCTGGCACTTGGATTTCAGACTTCTAAAGAAGTATGAAAAATGAACTTTTCTTGCTTTAAGCCACCCAGATTGTTATAACCTGTTATGGCAGACCTAGAAGACTAATACAGATTTTGATACTGGGAAGTGGAATGATTTTGTAACAAATATTTTGAAATTTGGAAGTTTCTTTGGAATTGGGTAATGTGTGGAAACTGTAATCATTGAGGCTCATGACAGAAAAGATGCTCATGACAGTTGCCTTAAAGAGACTGTTGGTGAAAATATGAACATTGCTGGTACTTCTATTGTGGTTTCATAAGGAAAGGAGAAACATGTTATGAGACAGTGCAGGAAAAGTGGTTGATAATATAAAGGGGGAAAAACATGGCTGAACTGTGTGCTACTGTTTGGTAGAAAAAATAATTTGTAAACAATGAATTTGAATATTTACCTGAGGATATTTCCATGCAAAGTGTTAAAGGTGTAGCCTGGTTTCTCCCTGCTGCTTATGGTAAAATGTGAGAAGAAAGATAAGTTGAGGAAGAAACTGTTAAGCAAAATGGAATCAGAACTTGATGATTTGGAAAATTCTCAGCCTATCTATATCTCAAAATATGATAAAACTGGTGTGACTGTGCAATGTTTTGCTGGAGATAATCATGTGACTTACGGATACAATACATCATCTTGCAGAAGGCAGAAATGGAGATGAAGTTGACCAGGAGGTATCTGTTCCTTCCCAGTTCTTCCGGAATTACACTTGTATCTAAGGGCATGTATCTTCTTGACATTTTAGGAAACTGACAAGGTTCTAAAGAATGTTATGCCAACAGAAACACTGTGGATAGATCATACCCAAGGTCTCACCTATACTTGATTTAGATGACGTGATATAAAACTTTCTGAGTTGATAATACTTGCATGAGATTTTGTACTTAGTTAAGACTTTTGGGGAATGTTGGGGTGTGATGAATGTGTTCTTCATGTAGAATGGATTAGGGGGACAGGGGTAGGACAATAGTGATTAAAATGGTATCCCCAAAACTCATATCCAACCACAGTTTGTGGTAATTATGGCAATTAGTTGATAGAAGGACATAGGAAATTACCTCAGAAAGAATAATTTCTGAGTTTATAGAGCTTGGTATCCATCCCTTACCATTTGCATTATTGTCAATACTTTTCCCTATTCCCTACCCATGCCCAAATCGGAAACATTCCTCTCAACAAAAATAGGATTAAGATTAGCTTTGAACTGATATATTGTAGAAGTCTACGTTAGTAAAGTTCATGCACAGTGTTAACTTGTTGTGAGTATTCAAAATTTAATGCTGGTTCCCAAGATAGCATTACAAAATCATCTGGAATGTAGTCAAACAAATAAAAGTATCCAGGACTAAACTCAGCTT
>NW_007732610.1:91280-92368 GCF_000696425.1 Galeopterus variegatus
AAAAAAAGAATTCTAAAGCACAGAAAGAACTAAAATAAAGAAAACTATAAAAGCAGAGCATATTATATAACCTGTACTATGAATGATAACCCTGAGCACACTGAGAATATAGTACATTTTCTTATCCTTCAAGAACCATTGGCATAACTAAAAATCAGGAGATCCTGAGGCTAGCTCTGTGTATGCTTTAAATTAGCAATGAAATATCAGGTAAATTACTGACATGGTAGCTCTGTATTTTTCCTTGATTTGACAGTAAAAAGCAGGTATTTAGGTAAATTATGCAATAAATAATTGGTACATTTCAATATTTTATTCTACTGTCAGTTTATTATTTGAAACAAGTTGTATGCAAATATAAAACCTATTATGGATAGAAGCAAGATAATAAGGTGAATCATGAATAATACCATGTATATTCAGTCCTTTATCTCAGAACTTATAATGTATTTCTTCAATCACATTTCTTTGCCCTTATCTCCCCCTCAACTCCATTCTCATTGACTATAAGGCACTTTAATTACTTATCTTTACAGAGTAGAGAGATTGTGAAGACAAAATTTTGTTATTAAAAATATGCTTTTCGTTCTCAACAGCTGAAGGAACATTGCAATTTTAAATACAACTTATACACTATTTGTTCTCCCATTTTGATACATTTCATATATTCAATTCAAGATAGAATTATGTGGTAATATAATAACCAGAGATTAGATAGATAGATAGATAGATAGATAGATAGAGAGATAGAGAGAGAGAGAGAGATAGATTTTTGATACATTTCATATATTCAATTCAAGATAGAATTATGTAGTAATATAATAACCAGAGATTAGATAGATAGAGAGAGATAGAGAGAGAGATAGAGAGACAGAGAGATAGAGAAATAGAGAGAGAGATAGAGAGATAGGTATAGATATGAGAGAGAGAGAGAGAGAATCTATGCCTTTATGACCTGGAAACAGGAAAGTTGGAGTTGGTTTTGGCAAAGGCAGTGGAAAGAAGCAGGGAGAATATTTCTGATTTTATGACTCCTCTTTTTACTCTTAAAGCTTTGTCAATTAGTTTTATTTCGTGTTGAATGAATA
>NW_007732610.1:93588-95220 GCF_000696425.1 Galeopterus variegatus
GTGGGAGCGCCGCCGCGCTCCCAAGCGGCACACTGTAGCAGTGCGCCACTGGGCCGGCCCCATGTGAATGGTTTTAAATTAACAAGTACTTTATAAATTTAAGTATGTGATTGCTTCAGTCCTAACTGGTATTCTATCAACCAGCATGGTTGCAATTCAATTACATGATATTTATGGGAACTTAGCATAAATTTGTTATCTAAACCAGAAATAGTATTCAACATAGAGTCTACTGATAAAATGCAGCCTGCAGGATTTGTAGGTATAACTTTCCTGTGACTTTTAGCAAAATGAAATAATACATAAGTTAACAAGGAGGTTTTGGATTTGATCTAAACACAGTAGATAATATGTCCACAATAAAAAATTACCTATAAATTATGAAACAAAATAAAATGAAACCAAAAACAAAAGATGGTTTATGTGTTTAGCGATGATATAGTATATTAGGCAATTTGATAGAGAAATTAGTAAATTAGAACTCTTTTAGATTGGATGGATATAAGTAAATATGCATGTACACATGCATGTATGCACATATATATGTATGTATGTACACACATGTTGATAAAATATTTTGAGCCATTTTCTTTTCTAGAGNCACGCACACACAATTTTTACTTAATATCTCAGTATAACAATAACAAACTTTACTTATTAAAGGCAGTCTTGAACAATATATTCGGATTAAGCACGGACACCTGAGTGTCCAAAGGACACTGGTAATTCATTATTATGTTAGGATTTTTTCATTTAGTATATAGTATCATTGTGTTGATTCTCCCTGCTATATTATATTATATATTCGTTTTGGGGGCGTTGTTATTAATATTCATGAGATACAAAGCTGATTGTCACCACTTGTCCCCATGATGTGGGGGCCAGGTTCATACTGGCTGTATACCCATTACCACAAGTTGCATTGGTACCCTGTGTCTCCCAACCAATCTCCCTCCCCCTCTCCCCTTCCCCGCCATTCCACTTTGTAGCCCATAGAATGTCCCCTCCCTCTGCAAGTCCAACACACTACTGTGGTCTTCCTTTCCTTCCTTCTTTCTCTTAGCTCCCACATATGAGGGGGTACATGCAATATTTATCTCTCTGTGCTTTGCTTGTTTCATTCAACATAAGTTTCTCCAGGTTCATCCATGCTGCTGCAAACAGGAGTATTTCATTATTTTTTATGGTAGAATAGTATTCCATGGTGTATATATATGACAGTTTTCTTATCCAATCCATCGATGGACATTTAGGTTGGTTCCATGTCTTGGCTCTTGTAAACAGAGTGGCGATGAACATGGGAGCACAGGTATCCCTTCGACATGAAGAATTCCATTCCTCTGGGTATGTACCCAGAAGTGGGATTGCTGGATCATACGGAGGAACTATCTGTAGTTGTTTGAGAAACTCCATACTGTTTTCCATAGTGGTTGTATTAATTTACAGTCCCACCAACAGTGTTGGAGTGTTCCCTTCTCTCCACACCCTCACCAGCACTTGTTATTCACTGTCTTTCTGATTATAGCCAGCCTAACTGGGGTGAGGTGGTATCTCAAGGTAGTTTTAATTCACATTTCCCTGATGACTAGTGATGTCAAGCATTTTTTCATGTATCTGTTGGCCAATTGTATG
>NW_007732610.1:95672-99573 GCF_000696425.1 Galeopterus variegatus
TTGAAAAATGTCTATTCAGCTCCTTTGCCCATTTTTTAATTGGGTTATTTGTTCTTTTACTATATAATTGTTTGAGTTCCTTGTATGTTATAGATATTAATCCCTTGTTAGATGCATAGTTAGCAAAAATTTTCTCCCACTCCATAGGTTGTCTTTTCACTTTGTTGATTGTTTCCTTTGCTGTGCGGAAACTTTTTAGTTTGATGTAGTCCCATTTGTTTATTTTTCCTTTTGCTCCTTTTGCTTTCGGGCTCCTGTTCATAAAGTCTGTGCCCAGACCTAGCTACTGGAGTGTTTCACTTATATTTTCCCTTCGTAATTTTACAGTTTTGGATCTTATACTTAAGTCTTTAATCCATTTTGAGTAGATTTTAGTTCTTTTTCCTTTTGCTCCTTTTGCTTTCGGGCTCCTGTTCATAAAGTCTGTGCCCAGACCTAGCTACTGGAGTGTTTCACTTATATTTTCCCTTTGTAATTTTACAGTTTTGGATCTTATACTTAAGTCTTTAATCCATTTTGAGTAGATTTTAGTGTATGGTGAGAGATGTATATTTAGTTCCATTCTTCAGCATATGGATATCCAGTTTTCCCAGCGCCACTTGTTGAAAAGGCAGTCTTTTATGAGTTAAAAACATATATGTTTTATTACATATCAGCAGTGGTGTCAGAAAATTGGTTTTTGAATCTTAATATTAATTGGAAAGAAAGTAAGAGTTTTTGTTTGAAGTCAATAAGCACTAAGATGCAGCACCTAATAGCAGAGTATAGACAAATTGTAATTACTTAGATGTTGATAATCCAGGCTACAGATGTTTCAATTTCTTTGCTCCTCATTATGTCTATCCTTTTAAGTTGTCTCCTTCTCATTTTACTGCTGTTTTTAATTTCATTACAAAGTGGAACCCTATAAATTGAAATAGTATATGCCTGTAATACTCGTGAATCTCAGTTCATTGAGTGGAGCACTTACTGATGCTCACTGAGTATCTATTGAGAATGAATTATCACTGCTCTCAATATCTCATATTTCTCAAAAATCAAATGTATTATTTCATTGCAAAAATGCATACCCATTACAATCAGGTATTATTCCTAAAATTAAAGACTCACTTTTCATACTAAGAACACTAAAAGTGTATAGCATATGCTGCCCAGATACACCTTCTACCGTGTTCTTCCTAAAAACAACAGCTTCCTTATGATTACTTTAATGTGGTTTTGATTATTTTCAATTGATCTAAATTCCATATATTTATATTTTATTGGAACATTATGAAGGACTAATGATCCTCTTTAAAAACTAACAAACAAACCTATTAACTATTAACTGGTCTTAACATTATCTGCTTAAGTCCATTAACTTTTAGGAGAAAAAGAGATTGGGTGAAGATTCATTTCCTATCTTTATGGTAATGAATACTTAGGGATATTGATAAATATATCCCCAAATAAACATACATGTGTTATTTTTGGCTTTGAGTTGCATTTCTATTCCAAAAGCAATTGAGTATTAGAGATAATACACTTAAATTAGTTTTGTTTATAGAAACATTGAAATATTTCTGTTTTATAGAATAATAATATCAGATTGTTTCTGTAAGCCTTTCCTGTTATACTATCTGCAGTGGACTTAATAATAACTACAATAGAGAATTACATATTTCCTGCTTGGGAGCATGACCTGTTTGCAGGTAGAAAAAAAGTTTTTTATTCTATTTCTAGAATAAAGTTTTCACCATCATATTGTGAATAATATAGATACATTTATAACTGAAATTTTGAGCAAAGATAGATCTGAATATGTAGCATCTTAGTCAATAGATTCCTCAGTCAGAGCCTGGTACTAATCAAACAGCACATGCTGAAAATGTTTTACCCTTAGGTTAAGAGGACATATTATTATGTTTTACACCTA
The DNA here is from genome assembly GCF_000696425.1 of Galeopterus variegatus. Classification (NCBI taxonomy): domain Eukaryota; kingdom Metazoa; phylum Chordata; class Mammalia; order Dermoptera; family Cynocephalidae; genus Galeopterus; species Galeopterus variegatus. Next base: position 97,588 of record NW_007732610.1, read on the forward strand.
TAACTGGGTAAGAGAGTTAAACAAATAGGCTTCTACAGGAACTGATTGTGGTCCAGGTCTCCGGAGAATAAAGTTACAGCAATTTCTGGAGAAAGTGAATAAAATGTGTGTGGGTGAAAAATTTTGGATCCCAGTGGGAGTTGTTCAAAACGTATGAACAATAAAAGACTGGCAGACATAGGTAGCTTTTTTTTTAATCCTACAAATGGAGAGGACAATAGTTGTATGGCAAAAATAAATGCTTTTCCTCCTTTCTTGCCCTGTTAAGGAAATTTGCCTCTAAATTTCGCCTTGAGGTGGATTATGAACATCACTAAATGCAAGAATTAGCAGAGCATTTATTTTTCAGATCAGAATACTGAGCAAGAACAAACAAACCATTGATAGGGAATTTCTCAGCTAAGCAAAAGCCTAAGTAGTTCATGTTAAGTTTGTTTGAAGTTGTGGTTTGTTATTTCCCTCAATGAACTGATTACTTCCTTTAGAATTACAGAAATAAATATGCTGCTACTTCCTTTCTAAAATGAATGCTAATGTATTCTGCTTGTTGGAGCAACATTCAAAACAAACCACAAAATGAACTATCAATCCATTGCAAAAACTGTTGAAAACTGATATTTTCCTACAAAAAATAAACGCAAAATCTTATGGGTGCCAGAACTTTGTTAGAGTGAAGGTCATCTAACATCCCAGCTTCCAAATTTTCTGAAAAGGAATGAACATGTTCCATTCTTCATCAGTTTATTCAACAGTATTTAATGAATGTCTGCTATATGCCAGACACTGTGTTAGGGGTCTGGATATAAAGAATAAATAAAACTAAGTTCTACTATAAAGTTATTTTGTCTTGTGAGTTAGAGAGAAATAATAGAGTTCATTAATCATTTTTAACTGTTTTTATTTAATGTAATAAATGCCAGTTTTGAAATCAGTACAAAGCGATATGAGCCCAGTTTGGAAGGCAACCTGATTCTACCTGGGAATTGTTTCACAAACATTTTATCTGGGTCTTGGCTGGTGTTTTCCTTTACTGGGGAAAGGAGGACTTGCCAAATGTAGAAATAAATGTAGATAAAATCTACTTTATTTCTATTTGACGGCAATGCCATAGAAGGATCCATCCTATTGTCTGAAATATGGAATTTTGGTGTTAATAAGAGTTCTATGAGACATTTCCAGGATACTTGATCTATGGCTACACCCATGCACTTGACTCCCCAACCCATTATCTGGGCTCCCCTAGTGGTCTGCACAATCATTTCATATTTTGTTCTATATCATTTGTCTTCTCCCTTTGATACTTCCTCCACAATCCACATTCCTAATGCACAATTTTACTTCCTACTTCATAGAGAAAAATAAAAGTGGTCAGAGGATAGCTTAGATTAGTTTATACAACTATATCAAAACACCTCTCACTCCTGCTCTCAAGATACTATCTTTTTTCTTATTCCAAATGTATTAGTAGTCCATGTTCCTAGCTAAGTCCAATCCTAACTGCTGCTCACGAGGTCACATTCCTGCTGATCACTCAAAAACTATATCAAAACACCTCTCACTCCTGCTCTCAAGATACTATCTTTTTTCCTATTCCAAATGTATCAGTAGTCCACGTTCCTAGCTAAGTCCAATCCTAACTGCTGCTCACGAGGTCACATTCCTGCTGATCACTCAAGGACATTTTTCAAGGTGTTCTCCCCATCTCTCTTACATCATCATTTTTACCTTTTATTGAATCATTTCTTTTCCAATACAAAAAGCAAAATATAGCATGGTCACTGCACCATGTTATAAATAAATAATCTTATTTTCCCCCCATTTATAACTGAATAAACCTTATGATCTCATTTATTCATATGCCATCTGATTTTTCTCTCCCCCATAGAGAATGCTCTAAAAAAAAATTGTGTATAATCAATCTCTCTATTTTTTTCTTCCCTTTCCTTCCTGAATTTATTCTAATTAGATTTTGACATCCATCATTCT
>NW_007732610.1:99968-142274 GCF_000696425.1 Galeopterus variegatus
TGTTTAGCGATGATATAGTATATTAGGCAATTTGATAGAGAAATTAGTAAATTAGAACTCTATTAGATTGGATGGATATAAGTAAATATGCATGTACACATGCATGTATGCACACATATATGTATGTATGTACACACATGTTGATAAAATATTTTGAGCCATTTTCTTTTCTAGAGAATCTGGTTTAACGAGAAATTCAACTATTTCAAACTGTAGCCAGTCTTCGAGTGGTGTGAATCTAATTCTGTAAAAGTGCACTTCACTCATAAAATATCTTAAGCATTGATATCGATATAATTTACAGTGTAAGAAAAAGGCTTATGAAGTCTGATGACGAGATCCGCCCCAGGAAAAATCACACGCACACACAATTTTTACTTAATATCTCAGTATAACAATAACAAACTTTACTTATTAAAGGCAGTCTTGAACAATATATTCGGATTAAGCACGGACACCTGAGTGTCCATAGGACACTGGTAATTCATTATTATGTTAGGATTTTTTCATTTAGTATATAGTATCATTGTGTTGATTCTCCCTGCTATATTATATTATATATTCGTTTTGGGGGCGTTGTTATCAATATTCATGAGATACAAAGCTGATTGTCACCACTTGTCCCCATGATGTGGGGGCCAGATTCATACTGGCTCTATACCCATTACCACAAGTTGCATTGGTACCCTGTGTATCCCACCCAACCTCCCTCCCCCTCTCCCCTTGCTCACCATTCCACTTTGTAGCCCATAGAATGTTCTCTCCCTCTGCAAGTCCAACACACTACTATGGTCTTCCTTTCCTTCCTTCTTTTTCTTAGCTCCCACATATGAGGGGGAACATGCAATATTTATCTCTCTGTGCTTTGCTTGTTTCATTCAACATACATTTGTCCAGGTTCATCCAGGCTGCTGCAAACAGGAGTATTTCATTATTTTTTATGGTAGAATAGTATTCCATGGTGTATATATACGACAGTTTTCTTATCCAATCCATCGATGGACATTTAGGTTGGTTCCATGTCTTGGCTCTTGTAAACAGAGTGGCGATGAACATGGGAGCGCAGGTATCCCTTCGACATGAAGAATTCCATTCCTCTGGGTATGTAACCAGAAGTGGGATTGCTGGATCATACGGAGGAACTATCTGTAGTTGTTTGAGAAACTCCATACTGTTTTCCTTAGTGGTTGTATTAATTTACAGTCCCACCAACAGTGTTGGAGTGTTTCCTTCTCTCCACACCCTCACCAGCACTTGTTATTCACTGTCTTTCTGATTAGAGCCAGCCTAACTGGGGTGAGGTGGTATCTCAAGGTAGTTTTAATTCGCATTTCCCTGATGACTAGTGATGTCAAGCATTTTTTCATGTATCTGTTGGCCAATTGTATGCCTTCCTTTGAAAAATGTCTATTCAGCTCCTTTGCCCATTTTTTAATTGGGTTATTTGTTCTTTTACTATATAATTGTTTGAGTTCCTTGTATGTTATAGATATTAATCCCTTGTTAGATGCATAGTTAGCAAAAATTTTCTCCCACTCCATAGGTTGTCTTTTCACTTTGTTGATTGTTTCCTTTGCTGTGCGGAAACTTTTTAGTTTGATGTAGTCCCATTTGTTTATTTTTCCTTTTGCTCCTTTTGCTTTCGGGCTCCTGTTCATAAAGTCTGTGCCCAGACCTAGCTACTGGAGTGTTTCACTTATATTTTCCCTTCGTAATTTTACAGTTTTGGATCTTATACTTAAGTCTTTAATCCATTTTGAGTAGATTTTAGTGTATGGTGAGAGATGTATATTTAGTTCCATTCTTCAGCATATGGATATCCAGTTTTCCCAGCGCCACTTGTTGAAAAGGCAGTCTTTTATGAGTTAAAAACATATATGTTTTATTACATATCAGCAGTGGTGTCAGAAAATTGGTTTTTGAATCTTAATATTAATTGGAAAGAAAGTAAGAGTTTTTGTTTGAAGTCAATAAGCACTAAGATGCAGCACCTAATAGCAGAGTATAGACAAATTGTAATTACTTAGATGTTGATAATCCAGGCTACAGATGTTTCAATTTCTTTGCTCCTCATTATGTCTATCCTTTTAAGTTGTCTCCTTCTCATTTTACTGCTGTTTTTAATTTCATTACAAAGTGGAACCCTATAAATTGAAATAGTATATGCCTGTAATACTCGTGAATCTCAGTTCATTGAGTGGAGCACTTACTGATGCTCACTGAGTATCTATTGAGAATGAATTATCACTGCTCTCAATATCTCATATTTCTCAAAAATCAAATGTATTATTTCATTGCAAAAATGCATACCCATTACAATCAGGTATTATTCCTAAAATTAAAGACTCACTTTTCATACTAAGAACACTAAAAGTGTATAGCATATGCTGCCCAGATACACCTTCTACCGTGTTCTTCCTAAAAACAACAGCTTCCTTATGATTACTTTAATGTGGTTTTGATTATTTTCAATTGATCTAAATTCCATATATTTATATTTTATTGGAACATTATGAAGGACTAATGATCCTCTTTAAAAACTAACAAACAAACCTATTAACTATTAACTGGTCTTAACATTATCTGCTTAAGTCCATTAACTTTTAGGAGAAAAAGAGATTGGGTGAAGATTCATTTCCTATCTTTATGGTAATGAATACTTAGGGATATTGATAAATATATCCCCAAATAAACATACATGTGTTATTTTTGGCTTTGAGTTGCATTTCTATTCCAAAAGCAATTGAGTATTAGAGATAATACACTTAAATTAGTTTTGTTTATAGAAACATTGAAATATTTCTGTTTTATAGAATAATAATATCAGATTGTTTCTGTAAGCCTTTCCTGTTATACTATCTGCAGTGGACTTAATAATAACTACAATAGAGAATTACATATTTCCTGCTTGGGAGCATGACCTGTTTGCAGGTAGAAAAAAAGTTTTTTATTCTATTTCTAGAATAAAGTTTTCACCATCATATTGTGAATAATATAGATACATTTATAACTGAAATTTTGAGCAAAGATAGATCTGAATATGTAGCATCTTAGTCAATAGATTCCTCAGTCAGAGCCTGGTACTAATCAAACAGCACATGCTGAAAATGTTTTACCCTTAGGTTAAGAGGACATATTATTATGTTTTACACCTATAACTGGGTAAGAGAGTTAAACAAATAGGCTTCTACAGGAACTGATTGTGGTCCAGGTCTCCGGAGAATAAAGTTACAGCAATTTCTGGAGAAAGTGAATAAAATGTGTGTGGGTGAAAAATTTTGGATCCCAGTGGGAGTTGTTCAAAACGTATGAACAATAAAAGACTGGCAGACATAGGTAGCTTTTTTTTTAATCCTACAAATGGAGAGGACAATAGTTGTATGGCAAAAATAAATGCTTTTCCTCCTTTCTTGCCCTGTTAAGGAAATTTGCCTCTAAATTTCGCCTTGAGGTGGATTATGAACATCACTAAATGCAAGAATTAGCAGAGCATTTATTTTTCAGATCAGAATACTGAGCAAGAACAAACAAACCATTGATAGGGAATTTCTCAGCTAAGCAAAAGCCTAAGTAGTTCATGTTAAGTTTGTTTGAAGTTGTGGTTTGTTATTTCCCTCAATGAACTGATTACTTCCTTTAGAATTACAGAAATAAATATGCTGCTACTTCCTTTCTAAAATGAATGCTAATGTATTCTGCTTGTTGGAGCAACATTCAAAACAAACCACAAAATGAACTATCAATCCATTGCAAAAACTGTTGAAAACTGATATTTTCCTACAAAAAATAAACGCAAAATCTTATGGGTGCCAGAACTTTGTTAGAGTGAAGGTCATCTAACATCCCAGCTTCCAAATTTTCTGAAAAGGAATGAACATGTTCCATTCTTCATCAGTTTATTCAACAGTATTTAATGAATGTCTGCTATATGCCAGACACTGTGTTAGGGGTCTGGATATAAAGAATAAATAAAACTAAGTTCTACTATAAAGTTATTTTGTCTTGTGAGTTAGAGAGAAATAATAGAGTTCATTAATCATTTTTAACTGTTTTTATTTAATGTAATAAATGCCAGTTTTGAAATCAGTACAAAGCGATATGAGCCCAGTTTGGAAGGCAACCTGATTCTACCTGGGAATTGTTTCACAAACATTTTATCTGGGTCTTGGCTGGTGTTTTCCTTTACTGGGGAAAGGAGGACTTGCCAAATGTAGAAATAAATGTAGATAAAATCTACTTTATTTCTATTTGACGGCAATGCCATAGAAGGATCCATCCTATTGTCTGAAATATGGAATTTTGGTGTTAATAAGAGTTCTATGAGACATTTCCAGGATACTTGATCTATGGCTACACCCATGCACTTGACTCCCCAACCCATTATCTGGGCTCCCCTAGTGGTCTGCACAATCATTTCATATTTTGTTCTATATCATTTGTCTTCTCCCTTTGATACTTCCTCCACAATCCACATTCCTAATGCACAATTTTACTTCCTACTTCATAGAGAAAAATAAAAGTGGTCAGAGGATAGCTTAGATTAGTTTATAAAACTATATCAAAACACCTCTCACTCCTGCTCTCAAGATACTATCTTTTTTCTTATTCCAAATGTATTAGTAGTCCATGTTCCTAGCTAAGTCCAATCCTAACTGCTGCTCACGAGGTCACATTCCTGCTGATCACTCAAGGACATTTTTCAAGGTGTTCTCCCCATCTCTCTTACATCATCATTTTTACCTTTTATTGAATCATTTCTTTTCCAATACAAAAAGCAAAATATAGCATGGTCACTGCACCATGTTATAAATAAATAATCTTATTTTCCCCCCATTTATAACTGAATAAACCTTATGATCTCATTTATTCATATGCTATCTGATTTTTCTCTCCCCCATAGAGAATGTTCTAAAAAAAAAAAAAATGTGTATAATCAATCTCTCTATTTTTTTTCTTCCCTTTCCTTCCTGAATTTATGCTAATTAGATTTTGACATCCACCATTCTACTAAAGCTGCACTTTTCAGTGCCACTAATCATCCAGTTGCTAAAGCTTTGATCATTTCTGTATGTTCACTTAACTTCACATTTTGGGAATTTAGTCCAGTTAATTTCTCTCTTATCTTTGAAACACTTTCTTTTCTTGGATTCTAGACTTTGTACTCACCTGGTTTTCCCACATTTCTGCCCACTCTATATCAATCTCTTTTGCTGGTTCATTAACATTTTCCCAACTTTTAAACCTTAAGCAGGTTTGAGACTATGGTGATGCAAATGACCAACTCATCTTGGATACAGAATTTAAGGGAGTACCAAAAAGAATAGTAACCAAGATAAACAAAATTATTTCAATATTTGATAAAAAAACAAATTTCATGCCAAAAAATCATGACAAACAAAAATATCAAATTGTAAATAAAGATACAACCAGTATTATTAATATTTTTTTCCTCAAGGTCCAATATGGTTTGTCGTGGCACTAGTACCAGGGCCCAATCCCCTTAGACTTCTTTTGTTTTCTATATATACTCACTCATTTAGTATAATGTCATTTAGTCTCATAGTTTAAAAAATCATCTACATAGGTGATTCCTAAGATTACATCTCCAGCCTGAACCTTTCCCTTAAAATTTAGAAGATCTAACTACTGCCTCTTGTTTGTTGTTGCTATTGTTGTTGTTATATGTTATGGCTTCCCCCTGCTATATTTATTTGCTCTTGGATTCTATCTAGGTTTAGTCCTAATTTCTCAAATACTTTTATTATTTTATTTAAAATTATTTCTTAAATTTTATTACATTTATTTTACATCTGTTTTTCCTCCAAAATCCTCATTTCTAAGTTTTCTTTTAAATTCTAGTTTATTTCATTTGTTCAACTAGTAGATGTTTCTTGGGATCTTTTGTTGTTGTTTTTTTAATATTAGAATGTACTTTTTGTTTCTACTTTTGCAGAATGCTTTCTTTTCGTACTTACCCTGTTAGTAGGATTAAAATTCTGCTCTTATTGTCTTCACTCCTTTAAAAGATTTGTATGGGAATTGATTGCAATCCTTTTCTGTTGCTCATTTTTCAAGAGCAATGAGTTTTCTTATACTTTTAGGATAGAGTATGGATAAAGAAAGTGTTTTGTGAATCATGGCTCTAGAGCTGTCTCTACTGTCAGGTTCACAAAGTAATAAGGAAAAAACAATCCTAGTTTTTGACAACTGCCTTCTATTCTCCTTCCCTTGTATTTATTTGAGCATCCTCTTCTCTTTTCTTCTCTTCTCTGTGCCAAACCTATCCTACTCAATTTGGATTTTCCTCCAAAGGGTTTCTCCTGAGTGTAAAGACTTTGACTTGAAAGAGAGTTTAATTTTGTTAATTTTTGAACTTTATGTGTCTGGAATGCTCCAGCAGCCTTAGACCTTACCACATCATCGTCCCCTTGAAGTGACTTGAAAATTTTGTAGTAATCTAACAGATGCTGCTTTTAGGTTGGCCCAATTCATTTTCAAATTCCACTGTTTGTGGAGACATTATGGACACAGTTGTGTTCCTTATGCTTCCTCCTATATTGTGTATATCCTACACATGTCATATAGGCTCTTATTGATTTTGAGTCTATTGAGCATAATGTCCTATTTTATTTGTAGAAGTTGTTTGTGTATTTTTGGCTTATTTACCCTAATTTATTTCTTCTATATGAGAAAATCAGAACAATTCATAAACATGATCAAGACCAATTATTTTATGACCAACTATGTTATGAGCGAGTTGTATTTATCTGAGGAAAGCCTAGAATATTTTGGCATTATTAACGTAACATATCACAGTAGCAGATCAGGGAAATAAACTTAGCATCAGCTAATTAAATCTGATAAAATTCAACAAACATTTTGATTAAAATTTTTAGAAATGAAGAATAAAAGGGAAGTTCTTTAACTGGAAAAATAGTAACTGATAATATACCATCAAATCATATGTCATGGTGAAATATTGTAAATTTTTTTTATTTGTAGTGGGGAGCAGGAAATGTCTAGTTCCACCACTGAATCACTACTGAATTGCAGATTGTGGACACTTCAGAAAAATTTTAAAAAGAAATTAGTAAAGAATCCAATGCAAGTGGTAGTAGGTATTTTTGTTTCCTTGTTTTTGTTTTTGTCATACTAATTGATAAATGAAAATCGAAATGGACATTCATAGAACCAAGAATATCTAAGACAATATTGACAAAGAAGGAGTTGGGGTGAGATATATTTGCTCAACATATGAAAAACAAAGAAGGACTACTTCTAATATGACAGTAATCGAGAGACAGCTTATTCACAGAGAAATTGATTAATGGATCAGGAAAAAGAAATAGACAGCTCAGAAATAAATAAGTAGACACACAGTTTCTGTCACAACGGGCCTTTCAAATCAGTAGGAAATGGGAGTGATTAAATAAATCCTGGAGAAATGATTGCTTAACTTTTTGCTCAAAAATGGTATTTTATCTCTGACTCACATATCTCAAATTAATTCCAGGTGCTCTAAAGATTTTATTATTAAGTCAAAACAGTAAAAACAATTAGAAGATAATCTAAAAAAATACCTTTCTGGCCTATTGTAATTCAGGATTTTTTTTTAACAAGAAATAAAAAGCACAAATGTAAAGAAAATTCAGTCAACCTGACCATATTAAGATTAAGAATATCTATTTATCAAAATGAAAATTAAGTAAAACAATTTTGGAGAAAATACTTGCAATGAATATTCCTAGCATATAATTAAATTAAAATATACAAAGAATTACTAAAAATCAAAAGACAAACAACCAAATAAAATATCAAGTTGACAGAGATGAGAAGTTTTTGGTGCAAAGTTGATAGACAGCTAAAAGGCTTAACAGCAGTTAATCAAACTTTATGGTTAATTTATAATTAACAGTATAATAGTTTTTTTAATTTAATGTCAAATTAATTTCATTAACAAAAAGTTTCTTATATTTTATAATTTTTTGAAGTAGAAAATTATTTTTGCACTTTGCAACTGTGAAATAATAATGTAATAGAAATTATGAGAATTCTCTATCCAAATTAAATGCTTGCTGTAAAGAACACACTACTGTGGCACTAAATAATAACTCTAAACTTCTTGCAAAACTAATTATCCAGGGGAGAAGTTGTGCAATGTAGTATAAAATTAGTTGATTATATCCATACTAAAGAAAAAGTGGTATATTCAGTTTTATTAATTGTCTCTTATGCTTTCTACTCCCCAAAGAAAAAAACTGAGCTGTGATAGTATATTTGCAGCTTATTGTACTTCAAAAATTTTATGGAAAATTTAGAACTTGGAAAACTATCTGCACAGAATCTATTTGAAGCCATAACACAGAGATCTCAGTCATAATGGGGGGAAAAAAACAGAAAATAAATAAATTGGTCAAGAGTAAGTTTTGATGGGAAAAAACTAAAGTAATTGATCTTGCTAAACTAATTGAGGACATTTTAGATAATTCACCTTGACAAATACGAATATGAATCTAGAGGTGAAAAGTATTAACTAATTTTTGCCATATGGTTATAATTATGCCAGCACATTCTAAGTGTTTTCAAATGCATAATGAATGTAAAAACACGCTGAATGGCCGCTTGAGTCATACACCAGTACTATTAATAGATTTAACAGAATATTACTCTGGATCATAACTTTGACCTCACCTGTGTCAATATCATGTAATAAGTGTCCTGGCAATGCATAAGAAGCAGAACGCTGGACCAGCTGCTGACTGTAAGCAAGGGGTCTTCGTTATGCAGATAAGATTGAAGCTTTAGGCATAGAATAATAATTAACGTCCTCAGAATAGCTGCAAGCACATGTGAAAGCTGAAGATGATATGAAATGATTTTATATATTACCTACTCATGCTACTCAATCTTTTCTTAAAAGCTCCTCTACATATTTTACTCTAAATATATGTCTTTTGTCCAAACTTTGGGCTTCTAAGGACAATCAATATATTTTAACATGTGTCTTAGTTTAGACTGCTATAACAGAATATAATAGACTGGATGGCTTAAACAACAATTAATTTCTCATAGTTCTGGAGACTTAGGTAACCAGGATGAAGGGGCCAGCACTTCTGGTGTTTGGTGGGGACTCTTCATGGATTACAGATGGCCTCGTTCCCCTTTTTGTCCTCACGTTGTGCAGAATGAGAAATCTTGCATCGTTTTCTCTTTTATTTATTTATTTATTTGTAGCTTTGATGGCCATTTTATTTTATTTTTATTGAAACATAATTGATTTTACATATCTATGGGGTACAGAGTTGAATATCAATACCCATGTGTAATATGTGATGCTCAAATCAGAATAATTAGTAGACTTAACATTATACAACGTAAACATTTTTTTGTGGCCCTTTATCAATTCCTCCCTGGCCCCCCTCCCGATCTCCTTTCCCCACCTCTGGTAACCTCAGCTCTGTTCTCTCCTTTTGAAAGTTCAAAATATTATTGTGATTGCTGTATCTTCCTTTCTTCCTTTTTTAAAATGTATTTGTTTATTTTTTCAGCTCCCACTTATGAGTGAGGACAGGTGGTATTTCTCTTTTAGTGCCTGGCTTATTTTACTTAACATAGTTTTCTCTAAGTTCATCCACATTGCTGTGAATGGCAGGATTTGATTCTTTTTTTATGGCAGAGTTGTATTCTACTATGTAAATAGACCACATTTTCTTTATCCAGTCATGTGCTGTTTGACATTTAAGTTGGTTCCAATTCCTGGCCATTGTAAATAGAGCTTCATTAAATATCAGAGTGCAGGTATCCCTTCAACATGATGATTTCCGTTCCTTTGGGTATAAACCCAGAAGTGGGGTTGCTGGATCATATGGTAGATCTCTCTGTAGTTGTTTGGGTAAACACCATACTGTTTTCCATAATGGCTGCACCAATTTACAGTCCCATCAACAGTGTAGGAGGGTTCCCCTTTCTCCACATCCTTTGCCAGCATTTGTTATTCTCTTTCTTTTTGATAACAGCCATTCTAATTGGGGTGAGATAATATTACAGTGTGGTTTTTATTTTCATTTCTCTGATGCTGAGTGATGTTCAGCATTTTGTCTTGTGTCTGTCAGACATTTGAATATGTTCCTTTGAAAAATGCCTATTCAGTTTCTTTACCTATTTTTTAATTGGGTTCCTTTTTTTTTTTTTTTTTTTTTTTTTTTTTTGGCTGTTAAATTGTTTAAGCTCATTATATAGTCTGGGTATTAATCCTTTGTTGGATGAATAGTTGTAAATATTTTCTCCCATTCTGAGGGCTGTCTTTTCACTCAGTTGTTTCTTTTGCTGTACAGAAACTTTTTAATTTGATATAATCCCATTTGTTTATTTTTACTTTTGTTGCCTTTGCTCTTGGGGTCATATTCATAAAATATTTGCCCAGTTCTACTTCCTGAAGTGTTTCCCTATGTTTTTCTTTTAGGAGTTTTATTGTTGCAGGTCTTATATTTAAGTCTTTAATCAATTTTGAGATGATTTTGGTATGTGGTGAGATGTATGGGTCTACTTTCATTCTTCTACATATGTATGTCTACTTTTCCTAGCACAATTTACTGAAGAGGAAGTCTTTTCCCCAATGTATGTTCTGGTGCTCTTGTCAAAGGCCAGTTGGCTATAAGTTTGTGGGTTGAATTTTGGGCTCTCTAATCTGTTCCATGTTCTGAGTGACTGTTTGATGGAGTTTGGATGTGTTGTCCCCTACAAAACTCATGTGGAAATGTGATCCCCAATGTGGCAGTGTTGGAAACTGATTGAGTTATGGGGGTGGATCCCTTATGAATGGATTAGTGCTCTCCCTGGGGGCGGGGGGAGTAATGAGGGAGATCCCGCTCTATTAGTTCCCACCAGACCTTGTTGTTTATAGGACCCTGGCACCTCCTCTCTCTCTTGCTTCCTCTCTCACTATGTGATCTGCTTGTACCCGCTGGCGGCCTGCCACTTTCCGCCATGAGTAGAAGCAGCCTGAGGCCCTTGCCAGATGCAGCTGTCCCAGAATCATAAGCCAAATAAACCTCTTTTGCTTATAAATTACCCAGTCTCAGGTAATTCTGTTATAGCAGCACAAAACGGACTAAAACACTGTTTTTATTCCAGTACCATGGTGTTTGGGTTACTATAGCATTGTAGTATAATGTGATGTCAGTCAGTGTTATACCTCTGGCTTTATTTAATTTACTCAGGATTGCTGGGCTATTTTGTTTTTTCATATGAATGTTAGGATTGTTCTATTTCTGTGAAGAATGTCATTGGTATTTTGATGAGTATTGCATTGAATCTGTAGATAGCTTTGGATAGTGTACATATTTTCACAATGTTAATTCTTCCAGTCCAAGAGCATGGAATGTCTTTCCATCTTTTTGTGTCCTCTTTAACTTTTTTCAACATTAATTTGTAGTTCTTGTTGTAGAGATCTTTCACCTCCTTGGTTAATCTGATTCCTGGGTATTTTATTTTTTTGGTGACTTGCAAATGGGCTTGTTTTCTTGATTTCTTTTTCTACTAGTTTGTTGTTGGAGTTTCTTATTTTTCTGTGTTGATTTTGTATTCTGCAACTTTACTGAAGTAGTTTATCTGCTCTAGTTGTTTTGTAGAGTATTTGGGTTTTTCTATATATGGGACCAAGACATCTGCAAACAGGGACAATTTGACTATGTTTCCCCCCCCCCCCAATTTGGATACATTTTATTTCTTTCTCTTGCCTGATTTTTTTTCTGGCTAGTACTTCCAATACTATGTTAAATAGGAGTGGAGAGAGTGGGTACCCTTTCAGCTTTTCCCCACTCAGGATGATATTGGCAGTGGGTTTGTCATATTTCTTCTATCAGGTTGAGATATTTTCCTTCTATACCTAATTTGCTGAGAGTCTTTTCAAAAAAACAAACCTTTTGTTTCATTGATCTTTTTATCTTTTCCTTGTCTGTATTTCATTTATTTCTGCTCTGATCTTCATTATTTCTTTCTGTCTACCAACTTTGGGATTAGATTATCTTCGTTTTTCTAGTTCTTTGATGAGTAGTGTAAGGTTATTTTAAATCTTTCTGTTCTTTTGGTGTGAGCATTTATTGCAATAAACTTCCCTCTTTGTAGTATGTTTGCTGTGCCCCATAGGTTTTGGTATGACATGTCTTTATTGTCATTAGTTTCCAGAAATTTTAAAATTTTCTGCTAATTTCTTCTTGGACCCATAGGTTGATCAGAGCATGTTGTTTAATTTGCATGTATTTCTATAGTTTCCAGAGCTTTGCTCATTATTGCTATTTAGTTTTAATCTATTTTGGACTAAAAAGATACTTGAAATGATTCCAATTTAAAAAAAAATTGTTATGACTTGATTTAAGACCTAACATGTGGTCTATCTTGGAGACTGTTCCATGTGTCCATGAGAAGAATGTCTATTCTGGGGTAGTTGGAAGAAATGTTCTGTAGATATCTGCATCCAACGTTGACAGAGGAGTGTTCAGCTCCATAACTATTTTCATATTGGGTTCCATCTCTTTCTTTAGGTCTTATAGTGTTTGATTTAGATTTCTAAGTGCTTAGTGTAGGGTGCATATATTTTTATGATTGTTATGTCTTCTTGTTGGATAGAACTCTTTATCATTATATAGTGGCCTTCTTTTTCTCTTTTTGTGTTTCTTTTTAAGTCTATTTTATCCAATATTAAAATAGCTACTCCTGCTTGTTTTTGGTTTTAATTCGTGTGGTATATCTTTTTCTATCCCTTCACTATTAGTCTGTGTGTCTATACAGGTGAGGTGAGTCTTTTATAGACAGCATGTAGTTAGATCTAGATTTTTAATCCAATCAGCCAATCTGTGTCTTTTAAGTGGGGGAATTTAATCCATGTACATTTATGCCTGTTATTGAAAGATATTGTCTTTTTACTGGCATCTTATCATTTTTCATTTGGATATTTTAAATGTCTTCTGTTCCTTTCTATCTCTTCTATTATTTGATGTCGGGTCCACCACCAGCAGCCGACCCGTACATCCCTAGCCTCGTTCCTTTCAGTGGGTGAGCGAACGGCCTGGGATTCCTCTTTCCCTCCAGCCCCCTTTTGAAGGAAACAGGGGAAGAGAGCCGTGAAGAGAGGTGAGCACACCACCAGCCTCAAACCAGCCCAGTTAAAGGACACTCAGACGCGGTGGGGGTTCTGTCAAAGCAGTTCCATTTACTAACACACAAGCATTGGCTTTTAAAGGTAAATGGCAAAGGCAGGTTTTTTACATCCTCCAATCAGCTTAAGGGTTAATGGCATGCATCCTGTCTCAATACCTAGCTATTGCAATTACACAGTATTCACAAGTGTGGCCAATAAGGGCTAAGGCAAGGTTCCCACAGACACTCCCACCCTGCTTTCTCCCGGCGCCATCTTAGGCTGCCACGTTAATCCACTTGTAATGTCACTTTAATGTGGTGTTAGTTTTTTAAAGACCCAACAATTTGACTTCAGTGATTTTGGGTTTTGGGGGTGGTAAGGTACAGTTTATTTATCTTCCTTATTTTTACTTTCGTTATATCAGTGCATCTTCTTTCTTGTGTATTCATAGTGGTGATTATTGTTTATCTGATTCTAGAAGCAGGACTATCTTTACAATATTTTGTAGGGCTGGTTGTGTCGTGGTGAACTCCTATAGTTTTTGTTTTTTCAGGGGAAATACACTATTTATCCTTCACTTCTGAAGAATAGCCCTGCTGGGTATAGTATTCTTGGCTGGCAGTTTTTTTCCATTTAGTATTTTGAATATATCATCCCATTCTCTTCCGGTCTGTAGAGTGTCTGTTGAGAAGTCTGGTGTTATTCTCATAGGGACTTCCTTATAGTTGATTTGGCACTATTCCCTTGCTGTTTTTAGGATTCTGTCTTTTTCTTTGAGTTTTGCCAATTTGACTATAATGTGCCTCAGATAGGACCTTTTTGGATTGAATATGCTTGGGGATCTTTAAGACTCCTGGATCTGAAGGTCCATGTATTTCCTCACTCTTAGGAAATTTTCTGCTAGTACTTCACTGAATTTTTCAATGGCTTTTTCTTTCTGCTTCCCTTCCAGAACACTCACGGATCATATGTTTGTGCATTCAAGATTGTCTGATAGTGATCTTAGATTTTCTTCATTTTTTTAAAAATTCTTTTTTCTTTTTCTTTTTCTTTTTTTTTCCTGCCTGAACTATTTTGAAAAGACTGTCTTCAAGATCAGAAATTCTTTCTTCTGCTCACTCTAGCCTGCTACTTAAGGTTTTGGTCATGTTTTTCATTTCATTGAATGAATACTTCAGTTCCAGGAGTTCTGCTCCATTCTTTTTAAAAGTATTTATCTCTTTGTATATTTCATGTTGCATATCCTGCACAGTTTGCTCACTTCATTGTGTCATCTAACTGAGTCTTCTTGAATCTCTTTAAGTTTCCTTAAGATTGTTACTTGGAATTCCTTTTCAGTCATTTCAATGTTTCCTGCTTCATGAGGTCTGGTCCTTGGAAGTTATTGTATTCCTTTAGTGAAGTCATATTTTCTCTCTCTCTCTCTCTCTTCTTTTTTCATATTCCTCATATCTCTACAGTGGCATTAGGTCATCTGGTAGAGCAGTCACTTCTTCTATTACTCTGGAGTGGGCTTTGAGGAGAGAGACTTCCTCCTGTAGGAAAGTTTATATTGCCTGTTGAGTAGGTTGTTTCAGTATTGGTTTTGGGTAGAAGCAATAGGGTAGTCTCCATGTCTTCATGTGGGTACTTTGGACATATTCAATGGAGTTGCATGTGAGTGCTTCTGTGGCCTAGGCACTGGAGCACTTAGTGATTCCTTCCTGAGATTATTGACACTATGTTGGGAGGTCAAGGATATGGGGGGAGATCTCAAGTTTTGGGGAGAAGTGCCTGGGTGCCCTGTTACTCTTTGATGTGGGGGTTGGCCCTGGGAGACCTTGTTGGCACCCTGGTTGGTATTCCTCATAGGTGCACTGGGAATTTTCTTTCTTACTCTATTTGGCTATCCTGGGTTTCTGCACTCTCCAGGGGTTCCATGTTTGTTTCTCCCTTGATCAAGGCAGTTGTGCAGGTTGCACACATAGCTCCCACCCCCAGGGTGTGCTACTGCAGGGCAGCATAGTTCCCACTGTGAATCAGGACACTGGGTTGTGGGTCTGTCCTTACTCACCTACTTCCCTGGACTCTATTGGTGACCCTCCTTGTGTCAATTCAATCGAGGGGTTGGAGGTCCACCCACACAGTAGCAGTGGCTGTTGCAGCA
The DNA here is from genome assembly GCF_000696425.1 of Galeopterus variegatus. Taxonomy (NCBI): domain Eukaryota; kingdom Metazoa; phylum Chordata; class Mammalia; order Dermoptera; family Cynocephalidae; genus Galeopterus; species Galeopterus variegatus. The sequence continues at coordinate 115,253 of NW_007732610.1, forward strand.
GCAGTGGCTGTTGCTGTGATGTCTCGCTGCCCTTGTGGCAGCAGTAGCTGTGGTGGTGGGTGTGGTGTGCTGCCCTCAAGGTAGTGGTATCTCCAGTGGCAGTGGGATGCTCACGTAAGGAGGGTGGCTACCCAGTGGTGCCAGTGATGGCAGCAACTGTGGCAGGTGCAGTTGCAGTAGCTCATCTCAGCTTCAGTGTCCGTAGGAGCCACCCATGCAGATATGGTGTACATAGGGGCAGCAGGTTTCCTGTGCAGTGGCAGTGGTTGCAGCAGCTTCCACACATCTATCTCCTTTTTTAAGGGGATTAATCTCATCATAAGGGTACCACTTCATGACTTAATCTAACCCTAACTTCCTCTCAGATTCCCCTCTTCACATACCATCCCATTGCTGATTAGGGTTTTAACATATAGATTTTGAGGGGAACACAAACATTCAGTCCATAGCACCATTCTATTTATTCATCTGAATATCTACTTGTTCAGCTGAAAAAGTTTTTGATTTTCTTTATTTTTAAAGATGACATATAGGATGTTTGCCACATCTTGAAGTTCAAGCATGCAAAGTCTCTGGAGTTCCTTTGAGCAAATTTGATTTTACTGGCTCTATGAAATGGTATTAGTTTTAGATAATTTCTCCTATTTATCCTCAAGAGGTTTTATAACTTTTCCATGCTTCCTAGACAATTTCCTTTCTTTGATTCTGCTTTGTCCCACAACTTGAAAACTAACTCCTGGTCTTTATATCTTCTCATTTAAACCACAAGCTTAAAGATGCAAATATCAAGGAAAGGAAGTTAGGAATTAAATTTTCTTATTCTTACTTTTTTTTCATTTTATATATTAAAAACTTATGTGGTGAATTTTTCTGTATGTTTTAGTGAATAAGTAAGCTTTAAAAAATTGATCTTAGTGCTTTTATTGTATTCAGTAAGGAAACAATTATTTTAACATTGTTAATTCCTTTGTTAATATTTAGAATTTAATATGATTTAGACTCAACTTTTGACCATTGTCACTTCATGAATTTGAGAAGATTATAAAATAATAATGTTGACCTATGTATTTTTTTAAAATTTATTTTGAAGCTGAATATAATTGTCTTTTGTGAACTGTTTCATTATGATTTGCATAATTGTCTGAGTACTCAAAACTTCATTTAGCATTAATCTTCACTGCTCATCAGTAGTCAATTTTACTTTCAGTTTTGTGATATTTTTTCCTTCTTCTTTGTTAACTTTCTTTAAATACCATATCTTTCCCTAATCAACTCTTTCAATATGAAGGAAAACACTTTTCTGACCTCTGCATTGAAAAATAGCATTTGGTAGGTCAGAGTTTGGTGTTGCCTTGGTCTATTTGGGCACTCTAAAAAATAAAAATTAAAAAAAAAAAAACATAGACTGGGTAGTTTATCAACAACATAAATTTATTTCTTACGGTTCTGAAGCCTAGGAAGTCCAACATCAAGGCCCTGCAGATTCAGTTCTGGTGAAGGCTGGCCTCCTCATGGACTTAGTCTTCTCACTGTAATCTCACATGGTGAAAGGGACAAAGGAGGTCTCATTTATAGGGCACTTATCCCATTCATAAGCACCCCAACCTCATTATCTGATTACCTCCCAAAGGCCCCACTTCTTAATCTTGAAGGTTAGGTTATCAACATATGGAATTTGGGGAGATTCATTCAGACCACAATGTATGTACTGAAGGGAAATACTGTTTGGTCTGATTTTACCCAAATTGTGGTGTGGTTCTTTATATGCTGCATATAAAAAAAGTAGACTTAAAGTGTTTAATATACATTGGTTCTCTTCACGTTATTTCTCCATAGCCAATCAAGTCTATTATTATGTCCACATTTTACTACAGAGTGGACCCCAGAATCGTGGTGTACATTTGAGTGGTAGTTATTCTTTCTTCTCTCTCAAAGCTCAACCAATCCAAGGCATCTAAATTGTCAACAAGGCTTGTGGATTTTACTTTCAATATTTCTAAACATCCCCTGAACAGGTTTCCCTGCTTCCAGCTTTGAACCTCTACTGTAAGTACTTATATTTTACTCTAAAATATCTCAGTAGTATGTATGTATGTAAATATATATATATATATTTTTTATTTTCTTTGAATAAAGTACAAACTTTTATCATAGCTTACATGGCTTTTAATGTTATCTAATAACACCTTTTACTACTTAAATGTCCATCTCACTTTCGACCACCTATCATCCCTAGCCATGTTTTGCTGCAGACATTATTAAACCTCTTTAGTCCCTCAATATTTTGTATATATCTGTCCAGTTAAAATCTTTTAAGTTGTGGTCTCTCTCCATAGAAAACCATCATTTCTTTCTTTGTTTTTTTTTAATACTTTTTCTCAACTTTACACACTTACCATGCCTTCTGCGTGGCTAATTTATCTTCATCCTTCCTATTTCATTTTAAAATATTTTACTCCATCTAGGATTATCTTAGGTTAAGAAATAAAAATGCACATCAAATTTTATTTTTATTGTGGTTGCTTAATAAATGTTTGCTGAATATATTAAGTGGAAAGGATAGATTTTAAAATGTATGTATTTTGAAGAATTCTGAGTTATGTATCAGCAATAAATTATTAAGAATTTGAATTTAACTCTGGGGACACAGTTTTAATTGTATACTGTATTTATTTTTTTTATTTTTTATTTTATTGTTTTTCTGTCTTTTGTCTTTTTCCATGTCTGGCAACGGATCACAACCCTCAGTGTTTCCCCCGTACCGGACCGGGACCGGCAACGGGATCGCAACCCTCGGCGCTGCTCCCGCGCCTCGCTCAGCCAGTGAGCGGGAACCGGTCTGTATGTGGGATCCGAACCCTCGGGCGGGAGCGCTGCTGCGCTTCCCAAGCGGCGCACTTATCCAGTGCGCCACCGGGCCGGCCCTAATTGTATACTTTAAATTTGCTAAGAGTAGATGTCAGTTTTCTTACTGCATACACACACAGATGCACAGCCACACACACCACTGAAAATGATAATTGTATACTTTAAATTTGCTAAGAGTAGATCTCAGTTTTCTTACTGCATACACACACAGATGCACAGCCACACACACCACTGAAAATGATAATTGTGTGAGGTGATGGATATGTTAATTGGCTTGAGTGTGGTGATCATTTCAGAATATATGCATACATCTATCAAGACATCACATTGTACACCCTATACACAATTTTTGTCAGCCATACCTCAATAAAGTTGGAAAAAAATACTCTAAGTGGTTCTTAGACTGTAGTCAAGACAAGAGCCTCTTCTCTGTCATTTATAAGCATTCACATGACTCTAAGTGGCTCCTGGTGCACAATGCTCTTGGTGGTAACTTGCTATTGTTTAAACTGGCTCTCTTGAGTGCTATATTTTACATTTGAATATAGATCAAAATTCAGCCCTTGTGATTGAATGCAATAGTTGCTTCACTGGTACCAGACTGGTGCTAGCTTATTCATCCACTTCTCTCTATTTCATTGTCAGTGCCCCAACTTATTCAAATGATGCTCATCTCTTGCCTAGACTTCCATGTTAGCTTTATGATTGGTTCCCCATTGTCAGCCATGCCCTCTCTGCAATCTTCTTCATTTAGCTGACATAAAGGTTTTACAGAAATGTAAATCTGGCTTACTAGACTCATGTTTAAAAATAACTTCTTCAGTTCTTTCTCGTAGAATGCTGTCCTTTTCCTTCACACATTTGTTGCACATCCATTCAGAATGTGCAATCAGACCCATATATGCATGCCTAACTTGCTATTTGTCTCCACATCTAGATTGTAAGGTCTTCAAGAGCAAAAATCTTGTCTTTCTGATGACTGTACCTCCAGCAACCAACACATAGCAGGTGCTCAATAAATACCATTGAATTAATATACTAAATATATTATCTTTAATATCCATTATGGATATTAAATGGCAAACTTTTAGCACAATTAAAGTTCTATACAATTTTGGGTAAATAAAATAAATGTATGTATGTATGGAAGCATATTAGTCAATAGCTCCAAGAAGTTCAAAGCAGCAATAAAGTTTTTCCTGTTTCATCCTCATTCCCCCTCAGGCCAATTCCCCCAAAAAGGTACATTCAAGAATAATACTCAACACCTAAAATTGGTAGTATCAGATTTTCTGAAAAACCTCACTGTAAACTGTAGCCTGACTGCTCTGGGTTCTTGGAGCTGGGCTAATCCAGAGGAAAGTTTTGGTGTAAGATATTTTAGCACTGGTCCATATCAGGGGTTCAAAGTCTGCTGTCAAAAATAGAAGGTAATTTCTCATTGACTCATCTACTTTTGACACTCTCACCAAGAGAATTTATAGCAAAGTAGAGATACATATACATATACATATTTGCAGTTAGCCATGGCTAATGAACACCGGTTGGCCTTACCTATCACAAAAGAGCAACGTCTGCACCTAAGAATACAGGTTAATTTGCCATTCATTTTTTTTCATTCATCAAGGTAAGATCAACACTAACCATCTGTTTAGAAGGAAATATTTCAAAGATTTTAATATATTAAATGCAAATTACCCCTATGAATAAGACTTAAAAAACAAAAAAAAAATTAAAAAAAATTCTGTCTTAAATCAAGTTAAAATGGAACTATACACACAAGAAAGATAACTGTGTTGCTAACTAAATGTCTAAATTAAATAATGAAAAACATTTTAAAAGCTTATTGGAACATTTGCCTTTTAAAATGATCTATGCTTTTCAGTGATAGTATTAAATTATTTTCTGTGGAAGAAAACTCTCTTTCTACTTGTTTTCAAGAGGCATTAGTTTGATAGTGATGTGAAGTAATACTAGGTGTCCTTGAAGAAGTTCTAAATATATTTGTACCATCAGGTTGCTCTTTTATTATTATTAGTTGATAAAGTATATGTTGTCTTGGGTGTTATGTTATCTTCCTTGTATTGCATGATTTATGTAGGGAAGTGCTTTAAAAAGCAAGGGTCACTCATTAAACTCATACTCAAAAGTTCTATGAACCATCCCTAATTCTTTTCTGACTGTACCATCTAGGCATTCTTAAACAGAACTAATTTTTCATTCTACCTTTCAGACCCATAATCTTTCCTTCCTCTGTCTGTGTAATTTCATAGAAAGAATTCAGATTTTGTGGTCAGGTAGCTGTGGTTAAAACACAGGCTCTAGCTTACTTAGAGTTACATTGGAAAACTGCATTAAACTTTATGTATTTCTTCTTTCTTTTCTTTAACTGGGGATACTAATACTACCCACAGGGTTGTTGTGTGATTTAGATAATTGTACCTAAAAATCAATAGATGTAAAAACTACCACATATTAAGTGCTAAAGGATAGCAATTATTTTTTCAACCTTTTTTTTTTTTTCTTAAATTTATGATTGACACATAATCATTTATAGGGCACAATGGGATATTTCTATACATGTATACATTGTGTAATGATCAAATCAGAGTAACTTACATCTCCATCACTAACATTTCATTGTGATGACAACATCCAAAACTACAATGAAATATAACCTTACTCCAGTCAGAATGGCTACTATTAAAAAAAAAAAAATCAAAAGATAAGTGTTGGTGAGTTTATGGAGAAAGGAAAATCTTATGCACAACTGGTGGGAATTTAAATTAGCAATTACTTTTATTACCTCTTTTTTTAAAAAATGAAAGGATTTTGAAACTATCACATAAATGTCATATAAGCTAATATTAAATCCACCCTGAGAACTTAACTTAGATTATTAATCCTTGTTGGGTCTTCCAAATCAGCCCAGTGTAAAGCTGTTTGTATACTCTGGACTCTGACTCTCCATCTAGTTAGTTACCTCTATCTTTAGGACTCCAGCATTTTTTTCTCCTTTTAATCTTTTGATGTTGTCATCATTCTATTGTTTACAGTTAACAAGACTACATATACAAAGTAATATTTCCAGAGGCAAGCTATTAGTATGCACTACCAGGTGCCTTAATAGCAGACATTCACTTTTCACACAAATACTTTGCTATACATTTTAAATTCAAAGACAAGGAGACCTAATTATCATAAAATAGGAAAAGAAAATGTAGTTTTATTCGCAGGGCAATTTTGCTTCTTTCCACGCAGAGAAAAGGGGTAAGATAAAGGAGTCAGTCATAAAGTTAAAAACATTGGTTGTAATAGTGCTTGGCTTTTAAATCTAGGAAAATAGCAATGAAAAATCACAGTAATCAAATTTGGCCTGAATAGAGCTCTGTGTAATTAGTATATTACACATAATAATAATGATATTGTATTTTATTTTATTTTATTTATTTATTTATTAATGACTGTCATATTGCACCTGGATTCTTTGCAATAATAAAAATAAATTAAAAAGTAAAAAAAAAGTGAGTCTTAAATTAAAAAGACTTACCAATTTATCTGACTGATAAAATAGACTCAGCTAATTGGCTGGGAAGTTCAAGGTCCAGGGAACACATCTGGTGAGGGGCTTCTTGGAGATGACTCTCCACAGTGATGCACGATTTCACATGGCAATCATAATGGGATTAAACAAGAGAGAGCTAACCTCACTTGACCTCCTTATAAAGCCATCATAACCACACCCATTACCTCATGAGTGAATCAATCCATTTCCAAGGGCACAGTACTCACAATCTAATCACCTCTCAAATGCCCCACCTTTTAAATACTATAATTAGATTTCCTACCCTTTTAACACTATTGCAATGAGGGTAAAATTTCCAATACATGAACTTTGGGGGAACACATTTAACCCACAAGAACTGAACTAGAAATCCTGGCATATCTATTTCTAAGTGAGAGGGATGCCCAGATATGTAGCGATTTCACTAATAATTCTATTTAATTGGTAAAAATTCTATGTGATAGCTAATTTTAGCTTTGGAAATGTGATTATAGGAAAAATAATTATGGAGATATATTTCTGAGGGCTGTTTATTTTAAACTTCATTTATCAAATAGGACCTGCTATTTGATAAAGCAGTATCCTCTGGAATACAGGAATATTAACTGGTCATGTTTTTCTTGTTCTCTGTGTACATAAACTCTTGAAAGAAATATAAGTATATAAAAAAGTGACATGTCATAAAATGATGACATATTTAGAAGAAAAAAAGTAACTGTGTTTGGATTTAAGAACTAAAATTCTGTATTTTTTAATGAGATTGAAGTAAACATTAAATATTTCTTAGGACTTCAAGTGTCTTATACATTGTATAAGAAAAAATAATGGTTTAGAATAGGGCAAGAAGAAGGATATTACAAACAATAATGTATAAACACATGTAAACTGGGATGATGTATACATAGATAATATACTGTTCAGTAATTGAGAATAGTGAAATATGAGAACGGATTTTGAGATGGTGGCACCATTTTGTGTTTTACTCATATTTTCAAAATTTGATCTCTTATGTCTAGGTGAGTAGTGATGCATTATATAACCAATTACAAATCCCTGAGGTCAGTGACTACTAGAGAAATGTCACAGGTATCTTTTAAGCAGGGAGATGAGAGTTTATAAAAATTTATTTTTGATGAGAGACCCTTGTACCCTGCAGGACTCTTCAGATAGAAACAACATGGAAAATCATTGGAAGAAAACAAGGTACATGCTGTATTGAATGGCAAGTTACCTGGAGTATTAAAGAAAACCTCAAAACATTTATCCCAGCAATAATTTTCTTACTATTTTTCTCAAATTGTTTTTCAATGATAATTCAAATTTTCTCTTCTAGATTAATGTGAATTTCACTTTTTATAATTTTTCAAAAGCATGATTGACTTAATTAAATTAAATCATCTAAAAATAATTTTTAAGGGCCAGCCCGGTGGCGCACTGCGCTAGTGCGCCGCTTGAGAAGCGCGGCGGCGCTCCCGTTGAGGGTTCGGATCCCACATACAGACCGGTTCCCGCTCACTGGCTGAGCGAGGCGCGGGGGCAACACCGAGGGTTGCGATCCCGTTGCCGGTCCCGGTCCGGTACGGGGGCGACACTGAGGGTTGCGAACCGTTGCCGGACACGGAAAAAGACAAAAAAAAAAAGTGCGCCGCTTGAGAAGCGCGGCGGCGCTCCCGTTGAGGGTTCGGATCCCACATACAGACCGGTTCCCGCTCACTGGCTGAGCGAGGCGCGGGGGCAGCACTGAGGGTTGCGATCCCGTTGCCAGTCCCGGTCCGGTACAGGGGCGACACTGAGGGTTGTGAACCGTTGCCGGACAGGGAAAAAGACAAAAAAAAATAAAATAAAATAAAATAAAAATAATTTTAAAAATCCCCATCAGGTTTTGACTCTTTGCCATTTCTGATCCCCACTCATCACTTAAAAAATGCAAGGAAGGTTATGATGATTTTGAAGAAAACATTACTTAAATCATGCTTATGTAGTAAAAGTAATAATGAACATTCTTATGTTTTTCATAGTCTGTGATCTTACCAACATGTTATCAATAAAACGCTAACAGGCAAGATTCATACATTGGACATGGGTCCCAAAGGGATATTGTTTTTTTGCCATCAGAACTGTCATTTTCTGTAATCTAACTCCATTAGCACCAACTCAAAAGATAGGTTTGTAGAAAATATAATACTTAAGAAAACTGACATTAATTTTGTTCCATTTAGTTTCTCATATTGTTGGAAGTGTGTGGAAATAGAGTATTTGTTCTAATTGGTCGGTATGATTTCACGATATCAGGGTAGCAAGTCATCGATACTTACTGTAGAGTTTTCAAATACCAGAAAGATACGTAAAGGTAAAAAAATGTGTTAACATTTATAAATGAGCCAAGATTTCTCAGCAAGAAAAGCTGAACAAAGGACTATTTAGGAAGTTGCATAATTTTATTTCAGGGCAATAACAAATTATTTTTCTATTTGAAATATAATACCTAAATTACATTATTGATGGTCATTCAGTAACTCAGTATTAGAGAGTGCCTTTTTCAAGAGACCCTAGTCTCTCTCCTGGATTGATTATAAGGGGCCTTCAAAACGGGTCTCTTTGCCTTTGAGTATGTGCCTCTTCTTATCAAACCAAAAATAAAATTATGTTAAAATCCAAGTCAAACCATGGCATTCCTCGGCTCAGAATGCTTCATTGGCTACTCTTTTATTTATAGTAAAAGACCTGCATTTACCATGATCTGTTAGGCCCCATAGGACAAACCCCCAGTTCAGGTTTACTTCTTTGACCTCAGTTCTTGCTACACTCCTACTTGCTCCCTGAGCTGCTGAAACAGAAGCCACCTTACTCTTCTCCAAACCCTTCAGATACAGCACTGCCTCAGAGCATGCTATTTATTCCCTCTGCCCTGGATGCTTTGGCCCTTCCAGCAGGTGTCTCTATACCTGTTTCTTCACCTCCTCCTGTCTTTACTCAAAATGTTACCTTCCCAAAGAATTTTCTGATGGCCTTATTAAAAACTGCACTCCTAACACACATCTTATTCAACAACCTGCTCTATGAACCCTCTTAGTAGTTATTACTATCTAATATCTATGTATTTTCCTTATGATGGTGGATCATATGATTATTCTTAAATATTCACTCTTTACCCAAGAGAAGATTATACTTTCTAATTCTGTTGACGTTAGTGTTAGACCTGTGACTTGTTCTGAACAACAAAATACGAATAATACAAGAAAATCTAGGCAGAACCTTAAAGAATAGTTTTATGGTTTTCTATGTTTATTTTATTTTATTTATTTATTTTTTATCCTGACACGATGTTGAGATGAGGTGGCTCTTCTAGCCTGAGTTCTCACACAGAGAGATATGGGACAGATCTACAGCTTACCCACAATGTACATGTAGCAAGAGAAAGAAACAAACATTTCTTTTTTTTTTTTTGTCTTTTGTCTCTTTTCCGTGTCCGGCAACGGATCGCAACCCTCAGTGTTGCCCCCGTACCGGACCGGGGACCGGCAACGGGATCGCAAGCCTCGGTGTTGCTCCCGCGACTCACTCAGCCAGTGAGCGGGAACCGGTCTGCATATGGGATCCGAACCCTCGGACGGGAGCGCCGCCACGCTTCCCAAGCGGCGCACTATCCAGTGCGCCACCGGGCCGGCCCGAGAAACAAACATTTCTTACTGTAAGCTACTTAGAGTTTCAGAGAGCATCAGTCGGGGTCCAGTTGCAAATGGTTTTAACAAGGGACTTTCAATATTAAGAATTATTGGGGCCGGCCCGGTGGCGCACTGCTGTAGTGCGCCACTTGGGAAGCGTGGTGGCGCTCCCGCCGAGGGTTCGGATCCCACATACAGACCGGTTCCCGCTCACTGGCTGAGCGAGGGGCGGGAGTAACACCGAGGGTTGCGATCCCGTGGCCAGTCCCGGTCCGGTACGGGCACGACACTGGGGGTTGCAATCCGTTGCCGGTCACGAAAAAAGACAAAAAGGAAAAAAAAAAAAAAAGAATTATTAATAGGGGACTTGAGTAATGGCAAATTGACTAGTGGGAGTTAAAGATAATTCTAAAGATATTTTTTCTCAATAAAACACATGAATGTCCACCATTCTTATAAAAGTAAATTTCATATTTTTACAAAAAAAGTGTAATGCATAATAACACATGCAATAACTATAATCTCTTGTGAGGATTTTTAAAAAATTATTCCACATTGCAGTCAGTGGTAATGGCAGAAACAAAGGGAACATTGATACAGTATGCTCGTAGTTATTTCATCAAACAACTATTCATGTCTGCAAAGTAGAAAAAGATAAAAAGTAAAAAAATAAATAAATAAATGGATAAGAATATCTCTCCTCCTTGATTCATTTAATTGATTTCAAGAAAACAAACAAACAAGCAAACAAAAATAATAATAAAATATCTCAGTAGCCACTAACTCAAAATAAGGGATGTTTAATCTCATGCTTTTAAATTATTTAATGAATAATTTATTTCTTGTGCAATAGGCAAGAGTGACACAAGCATAGAACTGAAACACATTTGTGATACCTATATGTTATTTTGAATAGAGAAAAGAAGACAATAGCAAATCCATTTATTAGGTCCCTTAGTATCTTGCAACCCTTTTCCCATGAATTGTCTTTAAAAAATGTTGTGCTAACTTAGAAAAGGGAGTCAATCTTGATTGACGATTGTTTCTCTAAGCATAAAGCACCATGATTATGAAAGTAGAATGTATATCCTTTCCTTCTGTATATAAATCAATAAAGTTGAAAGAATTTTGATCTCAGAATTAACTAGTAAATCTCTCCTCTAATCCTGTATCTAACATATGCTAGCTATGGTAATTTGCAACATAAGGTAACTTCTACAGACTTAATTTTTTCCTTACCAGATCTGGAATTGTAGTATGTTAGTGAAAATTAAATGATATGTATAAAGAAGAGCCTAACTTGTTAGCAGATTTATTGATATAATTAATATAATATAAAATTCACCCATTTAAAGTGAACAATGTTTTCCAGTATATTCACAGGTACATTCAACCACATATGCTCAACTATTCAAAGATGTGTTCAACAACAGTGAATTTTAGAACATTTTGATAACCTCAAAAAAAAAAAAAAAAAAACCCACATAACTTTAGCTATTACCACCTATTCCCTTATTCACTTTAGATTTAAGCAAACGGTTTTTGTCTTTTGTTTTGTTGATGTGGTGTATCACATTTATTGACTTGTGTATGTTGAACCAACTTTGCATCCCTGGGATGAATACCACTTGATCATGGTGTATAATTCTTTTGATGTATTGTTGTATTCTGGTTGCTAATATTTTGTTGATGATTTTTGCAATTATATTCATCAAGATATTAGACAGTAATTTTCTTTTTTAGTTGTATCTTTATCTGGTTTTGGCAATAAGATGATGCTGTCTTCATATAATGAGTTTGGGAGCATGGCTTCTGTTTCAATTTTTTGGAAAAGTTTGAAGAGAAGTGGTATTAATTCTTCTTAAAAGTTTTGATAGAATTTGGCTGTAAATCCATCTGGTCCTGGGCTTTTCTTAGCTGGGAGATCGTTGAGTATTGCTTCAATCTCCTTGCTTGTTATTGGTCTGTTCAGGTTCTCTATTTTTTCTTGGTTCAGTCTTGCTAGTTTGTGTGTGTCCAGAAACTTATCCATTTCCTCCAGGTTTTCATATGTGTTGTGTATAATAATCTCTAATGATTCTTCGTATAATCTGTGGTATTGATTGTAATGTCTCCCTTATCATTTCTGATTTTTGTTATTTGGGTCTTCTCTCTTCTTTTTTTTTGTTAACCTAGCTAATGGTTTGTCTATTTTATTTATCTTCTTAAAAAAACAACTTTCATTCAGCTTTTGTATAATTTTGGGGGTCTCTATTTCATTTAATTTTGCACAGATTTTAATTAATTCTTTCAGTCTACTACTTTTAGGATTGTATTGTTGTTGTTTTTCCAGTTCTTGGAGGTGTAGTGTTAGGTCATTTATTTGAAGTCTTTCCAGTCTTTTGATGTAAGCATTTATCGCAACATACTTCCCTTTTAGTACTGCTTTTGCAGTATGCCACAGGTTTTGGTATAATGAATCTTTATTCTTGTTAGTTTCAAGACATATTTTGATTTCCCATGTAATTTCTTCTTGGGCCAATAGATCATTCAGGAGTCTGTTTTTTAGATTCTATGCACTTGAGTAGTTTCCAGAATTTTGCTTGTTAGTGATTTGTAGTTTTAGTCCATTGCACTCAGAAAAGATACTAGGAATGATTTCAATTTTTAAAAATTAGCTGAATCTTATTTTGTGACCTAACGGAACATGTGGTCTATCCTGGAAAATGTTCCACATGCTGATGAAAAGAATGTGTATTCCTTAGTTGTTGGATGAAATGTTCTGTAAATATCTGCCAGGTCTAATTGGTCTAAGTAGTTTAAATCCTGTGTTTCTTTGTTGATTTGTTGCCTGGGAAGATCTGTCCAATAATGAGAGAGAGGTTTTCAGGTTACCCACTATTATTGTGTTAGGGTCTATCTCTTTTTTAGGTCTAAGAGTGTTTGCTTGATGTATCTGAGTGCTCCAGTGTTGGGTACATACATATTTATGAATGTTATGTCTTTTAAATGGATAGATCCCTTTATCATTATATAATAGCCTTCTTTGTCTCTTTTTATGGATTTTGGTTTGAAGTCTATTTTATCCAGTATAAGAATAGCTATTCCTTCTCATTTTTGGTCTCCATTTGTGTAGTATATCTTTTTCCATCCCATCACTTTTAGTCTATGTGTGTCTTTATAGGTGAGGTGAGTCTCTTGATGACAGCATATAGTTAAGCAACCATAAACTACTTTGTGTCTCTATAGATTTTTCTATTCTGGACAATTATATAAATGGAAGTATATAATACGTGCTTTTTTTGTAACTGGCCTTTTTTCACTTAGCATAATTTTTTAAGGCTTACTCATGTCATAGCATGTATCAGTACTTCATTCCTTTTTATGGCTGAACAATAGTTATTGTAATAATAAACAACATTTTGTTTATCCATATATAAGTTGATGGGTATTTGAGTTGTTTACACTTTTTAGTTATTATTAATAATACTACTATAAACATTTCTGTGTGAAAATATTTTCATTTGTATTGGGCATATGCCTGGGAGTGGAATTAACGAGGTAAATGGTAACTCTATGTTTAACCACCAGAGTAACTGCCAGACTGTTTCTAAAGTGGCTGTACAATTTTACATTCCCATTAACTATGCATGAAGGTTTTAATTTGTCCACAAGTTTTCTAAGACTTGTTATTACCAGACTTTTTAAATATAGCCATCCAAATGGGTATGTTGTGATTTTGATTTGAATTCCTTTGATAATTAATGATGCCAAGCATCATTTCATGTGTGTGCTTTTTAGCCATTTGTCTATCTTCATTTGAGAAATGTCTATTCAGATCCTTTGCCCAATTAATTGGGTTATTTGTTTTTTCATTATCGAGTTGTATATGCATATCTGATATATAGAAGCATACTTCTAAAAGTTCATGGAAAAAGGAATTAAAAGATAATATGAATCTTTCCATGAATTAATAACTGTGTAAATGTATATATAATTTTACCTATTAGATACATGATTTGTAAGTACCTTCTTCTATTCTGTAGGTTGTAGTTTAATTTTTTGATGATATCCTTTGAAGCAAAAAAGGTTCTAATTTTGGTAAAGTCCTATTTAAATATTTTTACTTTTTTGGTTATATTTAAGAATCAATTGCTAAATCTGAGGTCACAAAGATTCATGCATATAATTTCTTTTAGTAACTTTAGAGTTTTAGCTCTGAATTTAGATATTTTATCCATTTTGAGTTAATTTTTCTCTGTGATTTTGAGTTAAGGGTCTGAATTCATACTTTTGCATGTGGCTGTTGCACTCTCTTTGTCCTCACACAGATTGGCCACCTCTCCACCCTGGGTGGTGGAGATGCAAAGGATTACTCAAAGCTCATTTCCTCTGAGCAGTGAGACACCCCAAAGAGGTTAACTTCCCAGAACCCTCAAGAGAGAGGCATTCCTCCTATGGGACATTAACACCTAACTGGGGTTCTGTCTGAGTATTTATTCTTCAGGCCAGAAAGTTACAGAAAAAGAACTTAGGTGGAGTTATGGCTAAGGACAGCTTAACAATAAAAGCTGGTAACATCAGTGAAATAACAAGTGACATTCCATAATACAATTTGCAAAGCGTTAAGTAGATCCATCAACAAAAACTTGTTCTTAGCAAACACTGTGTTTTCCTGCAGCAGTTTTCTCAGTATTTTTACATAACAATAAAGCCACTTTCTTAACATATTAATCAGTAGGTTAATCTGCTCTAAAAAATGTCTGTCCTTGAGAGCCAGCAATTTTTCTGTGTCATAATTCAATATCCACAATAGAGACTTTAGCCTGGGGAAATTTTCCTGTCTTTTGCAAACTTAACACTTCTATATTTAATTTTAAAAGGTTAGGTTATATCTGAAACTACAGGGTTTTGGAAACTAGGCCCTGGGTAATACATTTGCTTTATAAATGTTAGTATACTCCACATGTGGCTAACCAGTTGCCTCATTCCCATTTGTTGAAAATATTGGTTTTTTTCCTCATGGAAGGTCTTAGTGCCATTATTGAAAATCAGTTGACTATAGACACATCAGTTTATTTCTGGACTCTCAATTCTATTTTATTTTTCTATATGTCTAACCTTGTGCCACTTTAAATTACCTGAATTACTGTGTGAGTCCTCCTACTTTGTTCTTTTTCAAAATTGTTTTGGTTATTCTGGGTCCTTCACAATTTCATATGAATTTGAAAATCAGTTTGCCAGTTTCTACAAAGAAGTCAGCTGGATTTCTAATAGGATTTGCATACAATATAGATCAATTTGAAGAGAACTCCTATCCTAATATTATTGTTTTCTAACCCATGAATATGTGATGATTTTCCATTTTTTATGATCTTTAATTTCTTTCAGCAATGTTTAAGGGTGTTAATAATATACATTTTACACTCCTTTTGTTAACTTTATTCCTAAATATTTTATTCTTTTATGATATTACAAAGGGATTGTTTTTCTTAATTACATATTCAGATTTTTATTGCTAGTGTATAGAAATAATATTGATTTACATATATTGCTCTTGTATCTTGCAAACTTGCTGAGCTTGTTTATTAGTTCTAAATTTTTTTAGTGGAGACCTTGGGGTTTTCTAAATACAGAATCATGCCATCTGTGAATACAGTTTCTTTCTTTCTTTATAATATGAATGCTTTTATTTATATGTTTTTCTAGTTTCCCTGTTCATAATTTCCAAAACAGCATTGAATAAAATGGCATATCCTTATTTATTTTTTATCTGAGAAGCAAAACAACCAGTCTTTCACCATTTAGGGTGATATCAGCTATAGTGTTTAAGTAAATTCCATTTACCAGGTTGAGAAATTTTCAGTCTATTTCTAGTTTTTTTGTGGGGAATTTTTCCCCATCATGAAAGGAAATTGAATTTTGTCAAATACTTTTTCTGCATCTATTGAAAAGATCATGTGGTTGGTTTTCTATCTGTTGATGCAGTGTATTCTATTAGTTGATTTTAAGATGTTAAGTCAACTTTGCATCCCTGGGATAAATTCCAATTGATCATGATGTATAATTATTTTTAGATATTGCCAAACTCTGTTTGCTCGTATTTTATTGAGAACTTATCCATACTTATAAGAGATATTGATCAGGAATTTTCTTTTGATACAATGTCTTAGTTTGGTTTTGGTATCAAGATAATGTTAGCCTCATAAAATAAATTGGGAATTATCCCTTCTCCTTTATTTTTGGAAAATTTTATAAGCTAATATTAATTCTTCAAATATTTGGTAGAATTTAGCAGTGATGCCATCTGTGACTGGGCATTTTTTATGATCAGTTCTAAAATTACCAGCTCAATCCCTTTACTTGTTATATGTCTATTTATATGCCATATTTCTTCTCAAGTCTGTTTTGGTAACATGTGTGTTTCTAGGAATTTTCCCATTAAATCTAGTTTATCTAATTAATTGGCATGCTATTGTTCATAGTATTCCTTTAGAATCACTTTTGTTTTTATAAGGTTAGTGGCAATGTCCCCTCTTTCATTTCTGACACTAATAATTTGATTTTCTCTCTTGTTTTCTTAAAGAATAGAGCTTAATATTTGTAATTTTTAATCATTTCAAAGAACCAGCTTTTAGTTTCATTTATTTTCTTTATTGTCACTTTGTTCTATTCTCTATTTTATTAATTCTCAAATCAGCTTTTTTTTTCTTTTTTGGCTGACATTTACTTGGCTCTTTATTTCCAGTTTCTTAATGTGGATAGATTATCAATTAGAGATATGTCTTTTCAAAAATATAGCCATTTACAAATTTAAATTTTGTTCTAAGCATGGCTTTAGCTGCATCCTATAAGTTCCATATATTATGTCATCATTTTTATCCATGCAAAAGTATTTTCTACTTTCCCTTTTGATTTCTTCTTCAATACATTCATTATTTAGGAATGAGTTGTTTAATTTACACATTTTTTTGAGTTTCCCACATTTTTTTGTGGGAAGTTAATTTCTAATTTCAATCCATCAGGATCAGAGAACATACTTTGTAGTATTTTTATCCTTTTAAATTTGTTGAAGTTCAATTTATAGCATAGTAGATGGCCTGTACTGAAGAATGCTCCATGTGGAGTTGAGAAGAATATTTCTCAGCTGTTGATGGAATGTTTGATAGATATCGGTTAGGTCTAGTTGGTTTATGATGTACAAGTTCTATTTCCTTGCTGATCTTCTGCTAGGTACTTCTATCCATTATTGAATGTTGGGGTATTAAAGACTCCAACTATTATTGTTTAGTTTGCTAGTTCTTTCTTTATTTCTGTCAGTTTTTCCTTTCTGTACAGCCACTCCACCTTTCTTGTGTTTGCTGTTTAAATGATATATCTTTTCCCATACATATATTAGCAAAATACATACATACATACATATATATATATATATATATATATATATATATATCTTTTCCAAATATATATATCTTTTTCAAAATACTATATATATATATATATATAAAGGCAAACAATGCATTATATACATATTGCTTTACATGATTACTTTTTAAATAAGTTGAGAAAGTAAAGGAGAAGAATAATTACCTTCATCAATGCTATTTGGTTCCACATGTGGATCCAAATTACTGTCTGAAGTCACTTGGCACTAGGCTGAAGAAATTTCGTTCGTATTTGTTATAGTTGGGTCTGCTACCAACAAAGTTTCTCAGTTTTTGTTTATCTGGGACAATCTTTATTTCATCTTCCTTTTTGAAAAATAGATATGTTGAATTTGGATTGCTATTATTTTTTTCTTTTATCACTTCAAATATGTTTTCCCACTGCCCTCTGGCCTCCATTTCTCCTGCTGAGAAATCAGTCATTGATATTGTTGGAATTCCTTATAATGAGAGATCATTTCTTTTTTGTTGCTGGCAAGATTTCTTCTTGTCTTTGGCTTTAGCACTTTCATCATCATGTGTTTCTTTGTATAACTCTGTTTATTCTAATTTTTATTCATTGTGATTCCTGGATATGCAGATTAATAATTTTCCATACATTTGGATAGTTTTCTGCCATAATTTTATTTAATTTTTTTTCTCTTTTGACTCTCTTCTCTCTTCTGGTACCCCATTGTACATATGCTGGTGGACTCAGCGCTGCTTTGTATTTCTCTGAAACTGTTCTTTTTATTTTTCATTATTTTGCTTCATTGTTTTTCAGATTGCATAATCAGTATCAGCCTATCTTTAAATTTGCTACTTCTTTCTTCAGTATCTACTGTTGAACACCTCTAATGATGTTCTTTTTTTGTTTCAGTTCTGCCATTTTTAATGTCAGAATTTACATCTGTGTCTTTTTCATAGATATTTTAAAAGAATTTTCTCAAGATATTGTCTTCATACAATCCTTTACTTCTTTATTTATGGTTTATTTTAGATATTTGAACACAGTTATAGTGGTTACTTTGAAATCTCTGTGTTAACCCTGATGTCTGGTTGCTGTTACAGGCAGTTTCTATTGCTTACTTTTTTACTGGTATATGGGACATTATTTCCTACTTTTTTCATGTCTCAAGTTTTGTGTTAGATATTTTATGTAATATATTGTAGAAATTCTTAGCACTACTCTCCTTAGGGGCTTATTATTGTTATTTGGTTTTGGGGTTTTTTAGTAACTGGATGAATTATATTAGTGAGATTTGTTTATATCCCCACCCACTTGTAGTGTTTAGCCAATGTTGTTCCTAAGGGAGCAGCCCTGGATTTGCCCGTAGTCACCCTGAGATGATGGTGGTTTGGGGTAAGGCTTACTTTGTTTCTTTTCCTGGCCACACAGTTGTTAAACCCCACAAATTGCTGGCTGATTGCTTTATTTATTTCAACAATGCTATGATGGCACAAATTGCTTTGCCAAAAACTCCTATCAAATTCAGGCTTCTTTGAAGAAACAATTCCTGAGGTCAATGTTTGTGGTTCGTTCTTAACCCCAGTAGGTCTCCTCCTAGCAGACTCTTTACCTGGCTCTCTCCTACAAACTATCTAACCTACTGTTTAGCCTATATTATTAATGAATCTACCAATTTCCTTCCATTACTTTTCACCACAACATCCACTACTTTTGAAATTACCTTTTTGTACACTCTGTTGCAAATAAAGTCACTTCCTCTGGGAAAAGATTAGCTTTGTGCTTAGTGGCCCTCTTCTTTCCCAGGTAACATCTTTGGACTTCGGCTCAGAAGCTAGGGACAAGGGTACAATGGCATGCTTCCTTATAAGAAATAGCCCCATTTCAGGAGCTGAGTGGTAGGTGGGAGCGGGATTTTAGCCTTAGGTCTTCCCATCTTGCCATTCATGCCATGAAATCATTGCCTTACAATCCAGGTCAATGGCAATTGTGGTCCTAATATTTTCAGTGGTGCTGTGTTTAATATAAAGCTTCCATCTCTACAGTGGGGACTGATATGCCATGAAATCATTGCCTTACAATCCAGGTCAATGGCAATTGTGCTCCTAATATTTTCAGTGGTGCTGTGTTTAATATAAAGCTTCCATCTCTACAGTGGGGACTGATGGAATAACAGAGATATCACCAGTTGGCTGCACTTGCCCACAACTTTGCCTCAGCAACAGGTGTCTGAAAATGGGAAGAGAAACACTTATGCCCTAACCATATCAGGAAGATAGCCCTCAGATTGGGGGCCGGGGGAAGGGGGAGCCCTGTGATCTTGGCTGCACCAGTCTAGAGTGGAATTTCCTTCTCATTGAGCTGAGAGAAACAATGGAGGGAACAATTTTGTTTTAAAAACCACATTCTCCCACTGTTCTTACTGAATTTTTTGTATATTCTTGAATATTTGATTTTTAATTTTCTGCATGTGCTTAGAAACATTTTCAGAGACTACAAATGCTTTCTTGTTTTAAAAAAATAATTTTTATCAGTTTCTCTATGCAGCAGGCTGATGGAGTTCCTTAAGCTGTCATGCTGGAAGCCCTAGTAATTTACTTTTAAAATTTTACTTCTAAAGTAAGTTACTTATAAAAATAAAGATATTTGATGATAAGGACATATTTTTATAAATCTACCATATCTGCATTGCACATGATAGGTAGTAAAAAAGTCATTGATTCAAATATGACATGGTATTTTTTTAAAAGTTATTGTTTTACTTTAGTCCAAACAAGTTAGATAGAACTTTTTTATCTTAAGCAGCATAATCTGAATAGTATTACAACAGCAACAAATTTCTTTACTTTCAAAACAAAAATTAGACAATTAACATTGAAGACATGGGTGATATCTCTTGAATGTTTTTTTTTTTTGTCTTTTTCCGTGTTCGGCAACGGATCGCAACCCTCAGTGTTGCCCCCGTACCGGACCAGGGACTGGCAACGGGATTGCAACCCTCGGTGTTGCTCCCGTGCCTCGCTCAGCCAGTGAGCGGGAACTGGTCCGTATGTGGGATCCGAACCCTCGGGCGGGAGCGCCGCCAATTAACATTGAAGACATGGGTGATATGAAGTAACACAATAGCTTGAATGTTTGAAGCCCAAAGATAATTAATACCAGTGAAAATATAACTTTTAACTACACTCAGTTCTATAGCAGATCAAATGATAGTTGCACATTGTTTTATTACTTTAAAAATGTTAGTGCTAGTATGTTTAAATGTCCTTTTTGAATTATATAAAGATGCATTATTGTCATACAGATGAGGAAACTGAGAGATTTAAAGTTTTTCTTATTTTCCATAATTAATAAATGACAGAGCCTGAATTCAAACTCCAGCCATTTATTTTCAAATCCTTTATTCTTTCAAATAAAACTTGCTTTTAGACCACTGTTAAATGGTTCAATAATTTTTAAGGATTGGTAATCATGTAAATTTTACATACAATTTTAAAAGATAAAATCTCTGCTTATGAATTAGAAGGCAGAAAATACCACATTGTTCAAACAGAATAAGGTATAGAACAGTCCCAATGTTCTAACATCAGTTTAAATGACAACCTCTGAATTTCCCTGAAGCGCCCCACTTTGGAAAATTCATAAATATCTGAAGGATGAAAATATGCAAATAGTGTCTTTATCCCATTAAGTATTAAGGACAATACTGCCTTCTTTATTCTAGATCTAGAAAGTTTTATTTATACTACAGATTTCTGCTTGATTTTGAAAGCAGCTCAAACCTCTGAACTTATAGACTCTCTATCCACTTGCAATTTGGATAAAATTCTATATGAGATGAAACATAATAACAAAATGAATAAAAATGGACTGATATTTTGTAGGTGAGGGTCACTAAGAAGAAGATGACAGATCAAAACAATCTCAGAAGCCACCTGAACCATCCCCCTTTGAGATTCTGGAACACACACACACACACACACATATATATATATACATATATATATATGTATAGATGTATTTATGCTGAACAAGGAGAGAACAGATCTATGGTTACTAGAGGTGGGAAAGGGGGAGGGGGAGAGTGGTTGGAGAGAAATTAGGGAATGGACAAAGAGATTAATTAGTTTGTAATGATGACCATGCTAACAATACTGATTTATCATCACATATTTTACGTAAATACTGATAGTCACCTCTGTACCCCATAAATATGTATAATCAAGTATGTTTCAATAAATAAATAAATTTATACATTAAGAATTTTCTTTTAAATCAATTGACCAGTAAATGTTGATGTGGTCTATTTGGCAATGGTATCTATGCACATACAGGCTAAATATAAATAAAAATCATTTAAAGTTAGGTTCACATACGGAGAAAAGAAATATATATATATATTTGCTTTGTGAGTTAATGTTTTCATAATATTTGGCCATGTGTTACTTGAACATTCTTAATTGAAGTGGTATTTCTAAAGAAACAATTTTATGAAAGAAATCAAAAATAGGAAAAACTGTAGCCATGGGGAAAAGCTGGAAAATAGAATAAGATCAATCATGAGAGCAAGTAGCAGATATGTGAGTGTCTCTTTAATTGAAGTGGTATTTCTAAAGAAACAATTTTATGAAAGAAATCAAAAATAGGAAAAACTGGAGCCATGGGGAAAAGCTTGAAAATAGAATAAGATCAATCATGAGAGCAAGTAGCAGATATGTGAGTGTCTCTGGAAAAGGGAACACAAGCTAATCTATAATTGATGGCTAGAAAACATTGACAAAGTCAGCAAAAATGTGTGTGAATATCAGAACTCATTATTCAGTTGTTTTAATTGTTTATTCACATGTGTTTTTTCTTTTCTTAAATGATTTTGGAAGTGCCAATAGGAATAAAAACATAAAAAGAGATTCCCCCAAATGGCTATCTTTCCTCTTCTCTCCTTTTCCCTCCCTTCCTCATATTCCTTTCCAAAGTGTGTGCTAGGCACCCAGTCCCAACCCTTGAAAACAGTGCGGTGGTACGCGGGAGGGAGGTGAGGGTCTGGGGGCTCAGTTACAATACAGAATATTTTTTTTTAATATTTGTGTAAAGTACAGAGGGACAGTAATTAGTTCTTCCTTAGGAAGTCAGAAAATGCTTCATCGAGGAGGTGATAAAGTTTATCCAATGGCAGAATTTAAACCAATAGCAGTCACGATACTTTACACTCATACTCCATTGCCCTAGTTCAACTTCTATTTGCATATACTACTTATGAGATCCTCTCTGAAGCAAATAAGGAAATCAAGGCACAGGGAAAGTTAAGTATCTCATTAAAGATCGCATGCAGTTTGTAATGGGCCAGAACCAGACATCGGGTTACCCATACTTAGTTCACCAGCTATGCATCCCAGCATAAACAATGGCTTAGCACAGGGACAAAAAGCTATTATGTGCCCCCTTCAACTTAAAATAAAAGTTTTCAGTTAGAAACAATCAGTTAAGAATAATTAGGAAATAAACATTTCAAATACAAAGCAAATATGTTGAAGGAAATGATGTTAAATCCAAGCTTGTTGTGTTTTCCATTTAACAAGGTGTTTTTCTTATACATAGGTGGTATTTGTTTATTAGTAAAAGCTGCACTCCTATTGAGCAAGATGTCAGAAAACCATTATCCTAGCAGTTGGAAATTCACTTGCATTGGAGTTTGTCCAGAGAAAATAGTACACTATCTAATGGAGTAATCTTTTCCAAACAAATGTACTATAATAAAACAGCAAAATGATTACTTCCTATAATATGATTAAGTAAAAATATGAACTCAATAAATGAATTAATCTAGTATAGCAGTATCTTTTTTGTTTTTCTTTTTAGCAGAGATAAAAATGGTAATATATATCACTTGTTTAATAACAGAAAATAATATTCTTAACTTATAAGTGAAACTCATTTACATTTAAACTAAAACAAATTTAAGAAAGATTAGATAATATAACAGTTAGCTCAGTAATATAATATAAAGTAAACCCAAAATAATTTATGTAGGTCAGTGTCAAGTTATGTCATATGTTTAATTATTCACAACTAATGATGTAATAGTATACTAGCAGCAATAAACACCATTACCATAGCACTGTCCCATAGCCTAAAATTATTGCAACTTTTTGATACCTTGACAAAAATATTTCAATACCTTCTTTATGATTATTGCATATCACATAAGAATATGGATTTTAAAATAAAAAATTATATTCTGTTGAATGTATAGTATATTGTACAGTATTTCATGAATAGTGAAAATTAAAGAAGCCAACAATCTTAATTTTGTTATTATCTTACTGCATTCTTCAGTAGAATCAGCCTTGTGTGGACATTATGATACATGATGTGATTTCAGTTTTGGTGGAAATATTTTGAGGTAACATAAAAACTTATTCCTTTTCATTTAATTTTCTCTCCCATCTTTCCAATATCTTTATTTCTATTATTTATACTTCGGTTTAAGTTGGATATTTTGAGACACAGATATTATGTCCACTCTCCTCTTCCCCTCCTCTAGGGGCACTAATGACATTCTCTGATTACAGGTGCTCAAGGCCTTCAGCCTCAGACTGACATAGACATGTGGGAACTGATTTGCAGTGTCTTTGGCAGTAATGGAGCAGCAAAACACTCATCACTGACTGGTAGCTGGCTTTGGTAAACTGCAAACTCCGTTGAGGAACTGGTTTGTGTAATCTATTGCCATGGGCAATGCTATGGTAATTGTCTCAGGCATCTCTTCCCTAGGTCTCCAAGGACAGCCGTATCTTTGGTGATAAGGAGACTGGATCATGTTGAGTTCATAACACGCAGCCTTAGCCACATTCTCTTTCCTCCCCTAATTGTTTCTTCTAATCTTAGCAGCATCTCTTGTAAATATCCAATATCCAAGGCTAATAATTACATACATCTTACATTAATACTAAAACATTTCACCCATTTTCATAGAGTGTCTACTCTTACTGCATAACAATTCCCTTTCAAAGTATAGCAAATTTTAATACCTTCCATTTTATTTTTTTCCTATTGAAGGTACCAGATAAATTTATATCTATCAAAATAAAGTATAATTTAAAAAAGAAAATAAAAGTTTTAAATCCATTGTACATCCTGGTAAAGAAGAAAACAAATCAAACGCTTTCTGTCTTTTATACATAAGTATGTTTGAAATTTTCAAGTAGTTACTTGATATTCAAACTGAAAGAAGCCAATTGTACAACAGGGGAACAATCGAGCAAAAACCTATTTTCTTTTGTAACTCACAGGGCTGCTTAGTATTAGAAGTTAGGTACTTTATTAAGGACATTGTATCATTATTATTTTATGTATCTATTCAATAAAAATGTTATTAAACATTTTATGTGTCAGTATCTCTTTTTGGTGTTACTGATACAAGGATGGAATATCCTTGTCTTTGTCTTCAAAGGAAACATGATAATTACAATAATAGTCAATATTTGTTTAATATTTAGTATTCCTAAATAATTTATATGTATTTACTTATTTAATCTTCAAAGAACACTATACTGATGAAAACAGTTGACCTTATCACATAAAAGTGTCAGAGCCCTAAAAGTGTCTTCTAGTTTGACTCCAGAGTCCTGCACTTAACCATCACATGGCACTGGCAATAAATGGTTGCTGAGCACTATGGTTCTTGTAGAAGAAGATCCTAATTCCAATGAAGCATTGGAAACTGTTCCTAGAATCATGAGGTGCTGACAGCTAATATTAGAAGGCTAAGAAGAAGTTAATCAAACAAACCACAAGGAGCTCTGGACAAAATATATTTAAGTGAAACGAGATGGTTTACTCTGCTAGAGAACAGGAGATAGAGAAAAAGTAATAGGTAGAGGTTGTCCCATGGCCATAGCTTCGAAGGAGCTCTGGACAAAATATATTTAAGTGAAACGAGATGGTTTACTGTGCTAGAGAACAGGAGATAGAGAAAAAGTAATAGGTAGAGGTTGTCCCATGGCCATAGCTTCTCCAACACATTTAGTCATAGATTAAACAAAGGTCTTTATAGATATCAACAACAGTGCACATGTGATCTGTCATAATAAACTGGTAAACATAAATAAAATGTTTGCTTGAGTTCTAGCAACCATTCTGGCAAATTATCAAACTGACAAGGGATTTGCGAGAGTCCCTGATTAACTGGATGCTCTGAACTTGTGATGGCATCTGAATTGGGGGAAGTCTTGTGGGATTCAGCCCTTCACCTGTGGGGTCTGACTCTAACTCCAGGTAAATGTGTCAGAATTACACTGAATTACATTATAGGACACCCAGTTTGTGTCTTCTGGTGAACAACTTGTTATTTTGAGAAAAAACTTTACATTTCTAATTATAGAAGTGTTCTGTGTTGAGTGTGACAGTAGAGAGGAGAAAAAACAGCTTGCTTTTAAATTTCAGTATGGCCAAAAAATATTAATGGTGGTGGCAGTGGGTAATTCCCAGAGTCTAAAATTCCACTGAAATACATTTTCTGGTTGCATTTGAGCTATATCGTTTATATATATTATTACTTACACAATCATAAAATAATAAGGTTAATTCATTATGTAAATCATCAGGATACTGCTTACAGAGTAAATAGAGTAACAGAAACCAGATTTACCTTTCTGCTAAAATAATTCTCCCATCTTTCCAAAAGAAAAATAAATATAATATATATCAGATAAAACAGACATCAAGCCAAAGAAAGTAAAAAAAATATAAGAAAGGTCATAATGTAATGCTGAAGGGATCAATTTAATTATAGGATATAAAAATTCTAAATAAGTACATACTCAACCCTGGAGCACCCAGTTATATAAGTCAGTTACTATTAGACCTAACAGGAGAAACTGGCTCCAACACAATAATAGTTGAGGACTTTACAACCCATTGTTTTCAAAGGACAGATCATCCAGACAAACAATTAACCAGGAAATATCAGAATTGATCTCTACTCTGTGCCGATTGGACCTAATGAACATTTATATAGCATCTCATCCAACAGCTGCAGAATGTACAGTCTTCTCAGCAGCACATAGAATAGACCACAGTTTAGTTCACAAAATGAAACTCAGCAAATTTTAAAAAATTTAAATCATATCAACTACCTTGTCTGACAATAGAATAATGTTAGACATCAACAATAAAATAGGCACTAGAAACCATAAAAATACATGGAAATTAAACAATGTGCATTAAAAAGGGCACAGGTAACTAAAGCAAAAGTAGACAAATAGGACTATATCAAACTAAAAAGCTTCTGCATACAAGGGAAAAAATCAACAAAGTGAAAAGACAACCTACAGAATTGGAGAAAGTATTTGCAAACTGTACATTAGACAAAGGACAAATATCCATAATATATAAAGAATTCAAACAATTCAACATCAAAAAACAAATAACCCGATTTAAAAATGACAAAGGACCTGAACAGACATTTCCCAAAAGCAGACATAAAAATGGCCAACAGGCATGTGAAAAAATGCTCAATTTAATAATCATCAGGGAAATGCAAATTAAAACCACA
>NW_007732610.1:143301-145913 GCF_000696425.1 Galeopterus variegatus
TTTTTTTTTTTAAGTGGTTCTCTCAGAAATAGAGAGTAGAATAATGGTTACCAGAGGCTGACTTTGGGGCAGGGGAGAGAAGATGTGGTGGACTAATGGGTATAAAACTATGCTATCTGCCCTAAGTGAATCATTATGCACTATATGCATGTATCGAAACAACACACTGTACCTCACAAATATGAACAATTAAATGTTACAGGAAAAAATTAAAAGGGTTAATAAAAAAAGGAAACAGAAAAAAATAACAAACAAACAAAAAAACATGTAATTCACTAATAGAAGGCTATCTGACTGTAAGGCTGCTCCGGTTACCATTTCTGCTTAACAAATTACGTCAAAAACTTAGTGTTTAAATAACATTTTATATTTCTCATGATTTTATGGGTCAGTAATTTGGAAAGGGCTTATCAGTGGCTAGAGTCATTTAAGGTTCCACAAGGACTTGGCATCCAATTTGGCTTACTCTCTTGGCTGGAAGGTGATAATGGCTACAGTCTGCTATATGTGACATACCCAGCATGCCAGTTTCAGTGGAGGCAGATCTTTGACATGGCAGCTAGCTTTACCCAAAGCAAACATCCTTACAGAACCAGACAGAAAGAACAGTGGACTTCTCTGACTTAGTCTTTGCAGTCTCATACCGTCCCTTCTGTTATACTCTACTGGTGAAAGAAGTCACAAGGCCTGCCAAGGAAAGAGAATTGAATTTCAACTCTTGATGTAGGAGAGGGAAGATAATATTTTATCTAAAAGCATGTGAAATGGAAGATAACTTTGTTTCTATATTTATGACTGAGGTGACTAGTTTTATAATTCCTGCTCAAGAATGACAGAAATCAGTGATGTAGGAGAGGGAAGATAATATTTTATCTAAAAGCATGTGAAATGGAAGATAACTTTGTGTCTATATTTATGACTGAGGTGAGCTAGTTTTATAATTCCTGCTCAAGAATGACAGAAATCAGTTTTCTTTTTCTTTTTCTTTTTCTTTTTTTGGCTGCTAGCCATTACCTTGCTGTCATCAGCACCAAGCTCTAACCAAGTGAGCTAACAGCCCTCCAGAAATCATTCTTTATTAGCGTATTGATTCAGGTACAGGGCCCTATAGACTGTTTGTACAGCAGGTAGTAATGTTTCAGAAATGCCAATCCATAACTCCACATATGCTAATGAAAAATCTGGATGCAGGAGAGGAAACATATCTTAAAACTAATTACAGGGTAGTTTTTCTGGCTCAAGATATCAATGCACAATAGGAAAAAACCACACAAATAAACTTGATACTTTTATCTAAAACATACAGCAGCAAACATTGCTAATATAAATGGACAATTTAAAGCCATTCACACTCATAACAACTGATATCAAACTTTCATTTTTTAATTTATTCATAGCCTCTAGGTTTAGAATAAGAGAATCTTTGAAATGTACTGATCGTTTAAAACCATTTAACTCACTGAACCCAGGCTTGTCTCAACTGAAATTGAAAGCCTACATTGTAGAAGAGATGATGTGGGGAATGTTATAGTCTATTCATGGATTGTCTGCTGGGATCTCCTTCTATTAAGGGAACACTTTTGAGGTTTGCCTAATGAGGAAATATTTTAAGAATTTAAAATACATGAACCATACCCTATCAACCCCAAAGGGATTCCATCTTGACTAATTTAAAAGAAATTTCAAGCATAATGGTAACTCTTTGTCAGAAGTAGAAAGAACAAGAGAACAAGTGCTGGGTTTCCCATGGCATGAATAAATGTTTTCTAGGAGAGCACAGGTTTGTCTCCCTGGCTATACCTTACCAACTCCTGAATAAATCATCAGCGAGAAGACTATATGGTCTTCTACAGAAATTAAAATTTTTAAAAAAGTATAGAAAAATGTGGCAATTCAATTTAAGCTAGGGTTTACCTAAGAATAATAAAAATATATTCATAATTTTCACAATAATCCTTTGAGGTAGGTACTATTACAACTATTTTACAAATGAGAAGAATAAAGCCCAGATAGATGCAGTAGTTTTCTTTACTTAACAGTTACGGTGTTGGAATCCATTCTATAAAAACAAGCAGTTTGTCTACAGAACATCCAAACTAACCTGTCACTAGTAGCTACCATACCTCACCTTCATCTCCCTCTCTTAAAACTTTCCTAAATAAACCTCAGCTTCTGCTTTTACCTGTGCTTTAGCTCCCTTTTAAAAAGTTAGCCAAAAATTTCTGCTTTTAATTAATTAAACCGTAGTCATATCAACACAAAAATATTTATAGATGAAGACATATTATAGGAAAGAAAAATTCTAGCAACTCCATTATAATAAGAACTACATTAGAGCAGATGTAAGAAGATCCTACATATTTATAGCCAGTTCTCTAGATACAAGGGTTAAATCTGGGGCAAAAAGTACTGCTTTTCAGACCTTAGGGAGTGTGACAGGTTGGGTTCACTGGGAAGTAAATTCTGAGACATTAGGATTTAGAAGATTAGGGAATGCTCTTTGGATCAACATCTGTTGATAGGAAGAGAAGGAAACTGGATTGGTAAGAGAAAGTTGTGTGATGCTATGTAAATGAAGGTTGCGACTTACCTAACCGTTGTGAAGGTGGAAC
>NW_007732610.1:146794-147846 GCF_000696425.1 Galeopterus variegatus
AACTACATTAGAGCAGATGTAAGAAGATCCTACATATTTATAGCCAGTTCTCTAGATACAAGGGTTAAATCTGGGGCAAAAAGTACTGCTTTTCAGACCTTCGGGAGTGTGACAGGTTGGGTTCACTGGGAAGTAAATTCTGAGACATTAGGGTTTAGAAGATTAGGGAATGCTCTTTGGATCAACATCTGTTGATAGGAAGAGAAGGAAACTGGATTGGTAAGAGAAAGAAGTTGTGTGATGCTATGTAAATGAAGGTTGCGACTTACCTAACCGTTGTGAAGGTGGAACAGCCCTTCAGAGTTGTTCAGATTTGAGGCAGGATGAAGCCTTTATAACAATACTCACCTCCTAATTCCCTGGAATCGATCAGTTATTGAATTTGGGCTGCCGCAGAAAGAAAACTTGAACTTGGACTAGATGTTTCTATTAGTCAAGGCAAAGGCCAAAGCAGGCTGAATTCTGCCTTCTGGTAGCACAGCACCTGGATAAATACATCCCTCATACCTGAGTGAGGATCTAGGCTGCTTAACACAGAATAACCTAGATGGGCAATGTTTAGGAGAGCAAGGATGGCACTAAGACAGACGGATAAAGAACAGTATGAAGCTCAGACTAGAAGCACAGGAGAACTTCTCATATCATTAGAGCCAGACTTCTCATAGAGGGGACAGTAAAACTGAAAGAAAAAAGGATCCACAAGAGAAAAGTCCCAACTACTGAGTTTTAAGGCAAAACTGTAAAGTAATGAAAGTTAAACTGGAATTTGGCAGCTCTGCCAGTATGGACCAACACCAGAGCAGTAAAATGGACACTGCTTGAGCAATATCAAATTGAACACAGGACTAGAGTCTTTTCCTAGGTTATTTTGGATTATTTTCTGAGTATACGTGTGGCAGGGAAGGATAAATGAGATGAGGTTTGTTATCCAAATCATATGACAGCACTTTAGCCAAGAAGTATCATAAAGGACTCCGTCTTAAGTTTTCCTACATTAAGTAGGCTGGAAATCAACGTCAAATTCTAAAGGTCATCCTTGACCTTTTACCTAC